>NC_052500.1:3323396-3450797 GCF_016617805.1 Bactrocera tryoni
ATAATTTCAAATATTTCAAAATGATTAGTTACACTTTCAAACAAATTGCCAACAAACATTGTTTGTAGCATGACACAAAATCTATTATCATCCAATATACGAACACAACAACAAGAAAACATCACTGCATGCACTTGCCACTCTGCTTTACGCTCATCTCAAAACTTATCGACAACAACATAATGGTCGAATGGTCTGTTACTTAATTACCTATTGTTTGCTGTTGTTGTACACAAATCAATCAATGAATTTTTAGGTGAATCGGTGAATGAGTTGAAAATCAATTAAATCGCGTTTTACTTTCAGCTCGACCGCCGCGGCTTATTGGGTGCAAAGTGTAAGGCGTTGCCGGCAATGAGCATGCAGCAACAACAACAAAAACAACAACATAGCTGGTAAGTACATACACATGAACATAACTAAACTATGTATGCTTATTGTTCGGCAGATCTGCTGGATTTAAGCGCACTAATGGCGGTAAATGTTGGTGCAACACAAAAGGATAAGCGGTGGGCGTCATGAACACACGTACATATGTATGTATGCGCATGTGTCTGCCGAAAATTGATTTGGAACTTGCTGATCAAATGTTTACAAGCTAATTAAAGTTTTATTTTGATTTTATTGTGTGTTACACATTTTGGTGGGCGGACAAGCCTGTTGACCTGCGGCATTTTAATGGTGCGCTGCCAGCTTTGACCTGATTGTTGTCTGTTATTGGGCTGCCAATTACTTGTAACTGATAGGCGCTGGAGTATGGTGGGAGTTTCAATATTTTTGTAAAACAGCGAATTACATTAAAGTTCGCATACAAAATTGAAATTTGATGAATTCGCAAATTTCACATTAAATTTTTGCAATTTTTTTTACGAAAGTGAAATATCTTCCCCATACAGGTATACCGTAAGTTTCTCAATGTTGTTCGAGTTGAGTGAAGTCGAGCTGCTCCTCCTTCAGTTTAAAGTGATCCTATTGCTTTTACCGACAAATAGATATTCGTGAAAGAATGTAATTTACCCGTAAAATGTTTTTTTTTATGTTTTTTTCGTATTATTCCATGATTTTAAAATAAGGCCTTTATAGTATCGGAACTCTTCAAATAACAGGATAGTTCATTATAATTTGAATGAGGTCGAATCAAATTATGACGCCCAGAAGCTGTATCTATAAAAACAAATTGGAAAATTGTATTAAGAATAAATCTCTTGCTTAGATTTGTACGTCTTTCCATTTTTTATATAATGGTTTTCATGTCGTCCGAATGGACGAAACCCCTCCAGCTCTGAATGCAGTACCCGCCGGGGGAACCAGATGAAGAGGAAGACCTCCACTCCATTGGAAAAACAAGGTGGAGAAGAACCTGGCTTCGCTTGGAATCTCCAATTGGCGCCACATTGCGAAAAGAAGAAATGACTGGTGCATTGTTGTTAACTCGGCTATGACCGCGTAAGTGGTTTCTATGCCAGTAAAGAAGAAGAAATAGGAAAGTTCAAATGAGTATTCAAAAAATATGAAATCTGCAAAAGACGTAAATGGGATGTTTTAGTTAGTAGTTACTTCTCCAGTCACAGTTGTGCTACTATACTCAATCCCTACTCCCGCGTCCGCGTCGAACACCCTGGACTAGGTGAACTACTTGAGATGTGGTAAGCAACCCGTCACGGTCACGTCTAAAAGGGAGGTAGCCTTGATGAGACCAATCCGTAGTAATCGGTTTAAATGCTCATAATTGCAGTGTCGGTTGACGAGAAGGCTCGGCTGCAAAAGGGCATCTGCTTTGGACGTAAGCGACTCGCTATTTAAACGCGAAAGGAAACTTTTTTCCCTGCTGGGGTGATCCGCTGGGTTTGGGACTCGCCATGTTCAAATGTAAATCCAATGAAAGGGACAGGAAGGCCTCGGATATTGACCTTCACAAAGGTTGATGACCTTATCAAACCTACAAAGGAACATGAGGATGCTAAACATGACCAATAATTGGAATATGAATGTACTCTGCCCTACCCACAAGAAGCAGTTCCCACCATCTGCGTTAGTTATTGCGAATCAGTCTTCTAAGGTTCTTTTGACAGTATTGTGGGAAAGACTTAAGCTCACTGTGAATAAACTGACTGGACTTTATCAATGTGGCTTAAGACCTGGTAAACCCACCATAGACTAAATTGTCACAATGCGTCAAATTCTGGAAAATACCTTTGACAAACAGATTGACACCCATAACCTTTTTGTCGACAACAAAGCCGTTTGCAACCGTATTGATAGGAGATGCCTATTCGACGCCATCCCTTCGAAACTCATTCGGTTATGCAAAATGTCGTACAGCACAATCTTCCAAATCGGATAGGATCTCTCCGAGTCGTTCGATACCAGATGAGGTCTTAAACAGGGTGATTCCCTCTCAAGTGTCTTTTACAATAATGTGCTGGAAAAAGTGAAAACTGCAGCTAATCAGAAACGCAGTGGCACTGTCTATAATGAAAGTAAAATGCTACTTGGGTACGCAGATGTTATTGACATCATAGGGCGCGTGAGCGATGAATATGGAAGAAGATGGAACCACGAACTGTATGAGCTCTATGGCGACATAGATATAGTTAAACGCACAAAAATCCAACGAAGGCGCTGGTTAGACCATTTCGACCTGTGTGCACTTGAGATGGGCAATTAGCGAGACCTCATAAAGAATAGAGGCAACTGACGAAGTTTTGTGTTATCGGAAAGGTGGATTATTTAAATTTATGGAGCTCACTTTCTTTACTTCATTCACTACTGTTATATCAATATCACAACAAATTACTATTCCAATTAAAATTCCACATAGCCTTACCAAACCGTCAAAGAAACCAAATTCTCATACAATGTCCGCTCATATATTATGAGGAAGATGTGAGGTCTGATTAATCGCTCTTCCTAACGCTATAAGCTATAATTTCTATAATAATTTGCTTATGTTGCCATTATTTTGGGTCTTTGAATTAAAATCAGACACTTAAGAGCCCCAATCGTCAATCGCCTCCTTCGGCGTTACAAATGGGCTGAATTGATTCGGTTTACACGCTCGGGTAATGATTAAAACTCAAATTGCTGCAAATTTCGCGATCAAACTGCAAAAAAACGCCAACAAAATAAATATAACAGCCTTGCCCACAACACACACACACACTCAGACATAATTGCACTGATATATCCGCCCTCACACTGGTCGCCTTTGAACTCCCGCCGCGCTGCTTAGGCAGGCAGCTTGAGCGGCGACAAAGGCTTACTCAGCAACTAGACACAAAGAAAACAAATAATTCGCAACAAAATGTTTGGTTACGTAGCTGCTTATGAGATCGTTACAACTTATTGGTACAAAATGAGGTGGGGCGCCGAAACTACAACAACAAATAATAATGGGCGAATACACGAATAAATGGGCTGAATTATTGGCGGAAAATGCCACAATTTGGACTTCGCATAAAGCCCAAAAGTGAGCAATAACAAAAACAAAAACAAATGCCAAAAAGTAACGGCTAACGGCAGTGGTTAACAAGAAAACTCAACACGACAAACAAGATTTAATTTCGATTAAACCGTTAGAGTAATGCTCAAGGAAAATGAAAACAGTGTGTCACAAGTGGGCCATTCACTCACTCACTTACCGGGCTCGGGAGCGTGGCGGGGCGGCGCGCCGTGGCGAAGTGAATGTATCGCAGATTGCAAGGCACAATTAATAAAGCTGAAATGTTTACAAACTGCATTAAAATAAAATGGCGCGGTTGTGAGCATAAATAAAATGTGTAATACTTGCGTTTGCTTATTTGCTCTTATTAAAACAATTTGTCTTATTTTGTTTTTGTAAACCAGTTGTGAGTGCTTTACGAGGCCAATATGCCTTTCGGTTGACCACAACTTTTTATTGAGACATTAAGACATCATTTGCAGTTATTACAGCACAAAATGCGAGCATAAAATATAATTTGACGAAATTTGGCACTGACTCGGGACAGAGCCGAGCCGAGCGCCAAATTCGCCGCGCTGGTTTCGTGCGACAGTAGAAAGTGTGTGTTGAAACTTTATGGGAACATAAATGTGCGCCACTTGTTGTTGGTTCTTTTACGAGTTGTGCTTTATGGCTGGTGTTTAAAATATAAGAAGAATAATAAATTTGTGTTGAAATTAAATGCTACATTTTGTCGACAGCGTGTTACGTGCATGCTTCATACCTATGTATATTTCACTTTTTCTTCAGTTCTTTGAAATTGTTATATAATTTTTGTGCCAAGTGACCACTCCTCATAAAACTGTTATGTTGTGAACTACTAAAAGTGCGTTAATTCACTGAATAAATATATTAAAAGCAATAAATTTCACAGTAAAGAGCTTCATAGAAAAGAAATTGGGTAAGGAACGTTTCGCCGCCCTACTTTTAATATAACACATATTTAAATTCCATGCGATTCTTTCACTTTATGGTAGATAAATCTAGCATAAATGATGTTAACGAAATACAACTTTGCTCAAATAATGCCTTTGTCATATCGATTATCGAACTCAGACCACAACTATTCAAATCTTCAAATACCGAATATATGAACTAAAGTACTTTTAGTTGACATTCTACTGGCTGACCGGTCTACATATGAGATATGTTAATTAAATTCACAGAAAATATTTTCTTGATATTTGTTCACCTGTGTAAAAAATGGGTACAATCGGGTCAATATTTCCACTATTCGTCTTATATTTTACATAAATATTTTTGAACTTCTACCTTTTTCAAACTTAGCATCAATATTCCTGTAGGTATTCCGTTTTTGGTCGAACTGATCTGCTAGCAGTGGAAGAGCATGCCATAAAAAGTCTATTAGACGTCCAAAAATAGGTTACGTTAAGTCGTAGGGTTGATCCAAAATCGTTGAATCTCACTTCCTTTGTGTTACACAAAAACTCCTAAAAAGTGGATTCCCAAAATCCTTATCTAACGGTCTCGTCGACGATTTGTGCTGACCACAACCAGTTATTATTGATATTATCAATCCTACTAACTTCGTTATGTTCGCCAAAGATGTGTTTACAGAGTTATTCCAATCTCAGTCTGTCAAAAGCAATGAGCTCAAAGCCAGTATAGCCGCTCGGATGTTGGAGTGACTGCATACCTCTTTGAAGGAAATTACTTTTCGGAGCAAATACAATGCTGTATTGATAGCAGCAACTTCCACTTGAAAAACGATACTATGGTTTAGTAGTCTGTCTCTATAGTTAACGGTGATCTCCCAATGGAAGAACCTCCCCTCCTCTCCCTCTTAGTCTCGATACATCAGTGAAAAATCTCACTCCACCCCTCGCATGTGTGTGAGTTGAGAAGAGACCATCAAACAAAAATTCTGCCGTGATATAGGTTCGAAGAAATGCAATCGAAGCAGTGAAGAATTTAAGTGTGTCCATCCCCGCGGCTCCTAATATACTCAGCTTCCTTAAGACTAATAGCGACCTTCGCTCTTAAGCACCTACAAGCAATATCTACAGATAAAAGATGTAGAATGGTATTGAGTGCCATCGTTGGGATAGTCCTTTGTGCTCTACAGATGCCGATGAGGTTCGCTTTTTGAAATTCAGCTGTTTAGCTAGTGTGATTTTTCAAGCGTCCTCCGCCATAAATCATTATGGCTTAACTGTGGCTTCATAGAGTCGAAGCCTTTCGTGAGAGGCTCCACCTTTTCTCAATTGCTCCTCTACAACAATGTAAGGCGATATATACTTTCCTCACCCTCGCCTCGATGTTTGGCTTCCATGAGAGCTTACTATCAAGAATAAGCCCTAAATACTCCACTCTGTTCACCGGTCGATGAATAAAGCCTCCCAAATAGGGAAGAGTAACATCAGGGATTTTGAGTATCTTAGTGAATAAAACTAGCTCAGTGTTATTTGGATTCACTACATGTAATCCATTTCTCTCTGCCTACTTGGCAATCACATCTAGATAACCTTGGCTTAGATAGCAAATGGACTTTAGGAATTTTGTTTTCACCAAAAGAGCTATGTATATTGTCTGCGTAGACAGCCACCTTGCAGTCTTGTTCCTCAAGTTCCGAAAATATGTTAAAAACCCTTAATGACTTGTAAATTCTTTGTATTTAGAAATACAAAAATTCAAATATCGAGAAAGGAGAAAAAAGGTATCTTGTTGAGACATCTGAAAACCCATCTCTTTTGCTATCGAAGTACAAATGTAATTTTATTTTGTGTTCATTTAAGATGATTCGAAAAATATATAGCAGTAAGTTCACAGATTGTTGTTGTTGTGACCACAGAAAATTTATTCAAATATTTTTGAGAAATGGTATCGAATTCAAAGTCCAGTTCAGCCTTGGATAAAGCCGGGTCGGACTGCTTGTTTCTAGTAACAGTGATATAAGTTGATTATGATGGTCAGCAGGCATACGGATTAGGGATTTTGGCAAGGCGTTTCGAAGACAGGATCACTTGCGCAACCATCTACTTTCTAATTTCTGATTTTTGCCAAAAATATCCAAAACTAAAGATTTTTGGCAACTCTAGTCAATATAAGCAAGGAATGAAACTATCCTTCGTTGTATCAAAAAAATTTGGTGAAGACTGCAGCCTAAACATCAGAAAAATCAATAGGTCAAGGGAAGAAAATATTATTATGATGACCAGGATTCTTAGAGAACGACTGAAACCTGATAAAATATCATCAAAATGTAGAGGAAGCTATTTTATGTCACAAAAGTCACCGCTGTTTTGTTATGTTGCGTCAGAGTATGGTTCAAAGTTAAAAATTAACTTCAAACTTTAATCTAAAAATGAAACAATTACTTAAAGTCTCGTTTTCTTTTATTCATACCTACTAGACATATACTTTAACTGAACTTATATTCCCACAACTCTTTAACTAAACACAAAAGCGAATTTTGATTTTGATTGTTTCCCATGGAAACAGCATTATTTCCCTAATTGTATATGTATATATGTGTGTATGTGCCTTAATTAAGAATTTAGTTCGCCTCAAGTCATACGTACTAATATACCAATGTACATATGGATGTCTGTGTGTACAAATTGTATGATTGCATTAGGCCAAATGCCAAGCGCCATAATAAAATTGTAAATTCCGCTCGCATTCGAAGCGTTCACTTTCAAATTGTTTCCGAGCAATGTGGAGGAGAAAAAGTCCAATTGATTTAATTTGTATCGCGGCAATTGTTGTTATGATTTTACTCTTTAACTATTACGGAATGTGTACCGATTTTGCGGCCAATTTACAAAACACCTTCGAAGGTTATACGAAATTTAATATACACCGATTTCATTGGAAGCAAAAACGCGCCGCTCAATGCTGCCCGCAGCCAACCACGCCAACTTCCTCTAAGCGCAAACAACACACACACACACACACATACACTCATGTATAAGCATACACGCTCATATGTGTGCGTGTGTGTGCTAGCGCTTGCATCGTAACGCGAAATTTTCACATGCGCGCTCGCGCACAAGCAGAGCGGAGCGGCGTATGAGCCAGCAAAATTAATAAGACACGAACAATGGAAATTAAAACAACGTAAGGCGAGTAGCGGCAGCGGCGGCAGAGGTAGCGCCAAGTAATCGTGTAAAAATTACTAAAGAAGAAAAATAACCGAATCAAACAGCGCTCGTGGCCGGGGCGCGCTAAGCCCAACAACGCAAAAGAACAGCGAAGTAAAGTGAAAATGTACAAATTAAATGCACAGAAATAACATTATCTGCAACAACAACAGCAGGCAGTACGGTGGCAGTGGCTTTGGCGGTGGCGTTGTTGGTGGCAACGCCAGAATTAAAAGCGAAAACGTTTTGTATTTGTTTAAATTGCCGCAACACGCCACGCGCACTTTGTTGTTGCCAATTTGTGGCGTATTTGCATTGTTGTTACAGCGCTAATGCCATACACACCTACACACACACACTGTGTGTTCTTTTGCACGCCAATCGCGTATAACTTGCGGCAGAACTGGGGGCGCGGAAGCGCGGCACCACTCTTCGACACCAGCGGCCACCAGCGTCAATCGCCAGCCACCTACCAACAGTCGACGGTCATCAGCAACAACGCCAACAGCTGTACAGCAAACAACCACAACAACAACAACAGCGCCAACGGCAGCTATTTTCTGCTGTTACTGCGGGCGATTCACGCGCCACCAGTTCACCTTTGCTATGATTCAGCGCGTTCTGGTGGCGTGTAGTGAGTGACGCGGCCGCCTGCCATTCCAATCCGATCGTAGGCATTCCTTGGTGTTCTATCCGGAGCCGTTTCATTGGAGTGGGTGATTATTGGCAGTTGTTGTTGTTGCGCGTATTTTCGTGTATTTTCGCGAACAAAAGCATATTTTCAAATCTACTTTTCATGCTGCTTTGGTTGTTGTTATTATGTAAATGTTGTTGTGTTGCCTTGCGCACGCCACTTTTGTTGTTGCGCGCTCATGTTTGATTATGCTAAATGGCTTGCCATTCGCAGTGGACAGCTGTTCGTGCTGGTTCGCTCCATTTTAATGGCCAAGCACTGTGCTTATTAACTTTTTTAATGTATTCGCTGCGCTATAAACAACAATTTGCTTGGCAATTCTAGCGGAATCAAGGATTTTCTTGTTCCCATTGGCCGCAATTGGTGGTGTTGGCGGCGCCAAAGTGAGCTATGCCGGGCGCTTTGATTAGGCGAAATTAATCTGATTTATCTTTATTTTATTATGCATAATCTATTCTCATTTAGGAGCAGTCGCAGCAATTTTTAATGAGAGCAAAGCGAAAATGTTGCGAAAATTCTGTGTTCAGAGTCGTTCCAAAGATTGCAATAAAAAACATTATATATATTACTGTAAATTTCGAATTGACGTATTTAATTACAAATAATTGCGCTTAATTCTGTTCTACTAATTCCACTCTCTAGCTGAACAAGATTTGTTTCAGAGATTATTCAGATGATAAGTAGCATTAAGGTAATATAATTTATTGAAAATTAAGTATTTGAATAATTAGCAATAATAACAACAAAAACTGTAGAAGAAAATGTTGACTAAATTTAATGAAAAGGTCACTCTTAAAGAAGAAGAAACTCTGAAGGTATCAATGACATGTAAAAACATTTAATAAAAAACTTCTAAATAATAAGTAAATAAGGCATGTTAAAGTTAGATAGCCTAAGGAAGGAATATTCACTGCAGGCAATAGACACTTACAGTGGAGCCGAGCGCATTTTCCCATTTATGCAACAGTCGCATTTCCAATCGACACGGCTTTGAGCGTACACTCTGCGGGCACCCTTATATACGATGAGTTGATGAATACACTCCGACCTATGGTCTTTTGTGTCTTTTCCTATTATCGCAACACTGCACTTGATCCTGTTGAATTAAAGGGTATGTTCAAGCGGATTCATTGATCCGATAGCCCAACTCCTCTCTGCGATTACGGGTCAATCAAAGAGTATCTGTTCTGATGTCTGATTCTGATGTTTTGTATAACCGAGATTGATCTGCAGAACAGCCTTCCAATCTTTGTAGATGATACTTTAGCTTGTAATCTTACTAGCTGCCTGAATTTGTCCCTGGGAAGAACAATCAGTAACTTGAACATTCTTGTATTAAACTCTCCCAGAAACAGCTTAGCCTGTAGACATGCGGGCGTCTGCGCTCAGTAACGATCTCTACAATTCTTTTCCTTCTTCCGAAGCTCAGCTTCCATTTTCGAGTCGTATTTGGACCGCCCAAAGAGCGTTATAACTTATTATACCCCGAAGAGGATACATTTAATTCGCCACAATGTTTTTTAACACCCAAAAGGGAACGTCGAAGATCTATAAAAATACACTGGGACAAAAAAGCACCCGGACAAACTATATTTGTGGGACTGTCCTTAATTGCTATGTCATATATAAGCGCGATCTGTTAACCAGTTTGTTTACAGCAGCTACTTAAGTCGGTACACCGACAAAAGTGCGTCGCAACTTTTACAATGGATAAAATATTGAAAAGAATTTGTCTCAAATTTCGAATTTATGACCAGATTTCGTGTGCGGAATCACTACAAATGTTAAAAAAGGCTTACGGTGATTAATTTTATAAAAAACACAAGCCTAGAAGTGGCACAAAGACTTCAAAGACGGTCCAGAGAACATCGTTGAAGACATGCCACGTTCTGGACGACCTTCGACCTCTTCAATTTCCGATTGCATTCGAATGATTTTGGCGAATATTTTGAATATGAAATGCGTTCTTGCTATACTCGTCCCGATAAAGCTGAATTTTTTTTTGAAAGAGTAGGGTAAGCAAGTCGCAGTGGGCATGCTTAATCGTGCGAACTCCGTTCCCACATTCATGGAGAGCATTATAACTGCCGATGAGACTTGAGTTTATGCGTTTGACATGAAAACAAGTCAACAATCATCGAAATGTAAGGAAAAAGGGGCGTTTGCGTGAGAATTTCCGTCGATTGAGGAAGACCAATTCAAGGTAGTACGCGAACTAGTCTCTCAGTTTTCGAGATGTCGATTAGAAAATTTGCGCAGGTCCTAGAAACTGCTCATTTTTCGGAACTGCCAATATCGTATCCCTGCAGCTTATGGCTGCCATACAAACTGAACGATCGGCATCAAGTTCTTGTATGGAAAGCTTTTTATTTGGCAATATATCTTCTCACAATTTCATAATATTAGCTCAGATATATCTACAATCTCTGAAAATATTGCTTAGAGCGGACCCCTACATCATATAGCTGACCGATCAAAACCAAGATAAGTGTATTTTTATACCCTTCTACATACGCCATAAAATATGGACCTTTTAGCTTAGGTATAGCCAAAGTTAATGGCTCTTCTTGTCTTTCTATAATTCTATTAGCTATCCAACAAAAATTAAGTTATTTGCAGTAATTTTGGACACAATGAAGAAAAACTTTATTTGTCAGGTTTCAAAAAGTTGAGCATACCAAGCAATCGTCTGTTGCTACTTAGTATTATTTTCAATTAGATATAATTTAATGGCAAGTGTTGGACTAAGAACTGTTGCACTCCTCCCTCAAGAAATATTTTTCGTTTCAAGTGACTCATTATCAAAAAATTCAATACAAATGTGATTTAGAAACTGAAAAATTCTCAAACAGTGATTTGTCATTTGTCGTGTGGCATTGGAGGTGGTAAAAAGTGACTTAAAATTAAATGACAAAATCAAATTCGTTCAGCTCAATGTAATAACTAATAAACTAATGAATAGTGATATCTCCTACTTTATTAGCTACTAAATTATCGTAATAACAACACTACAATAACAACTTATCCTTGAACAAACCAAGCAAATGGAACATAATGATATTTATAATTTTTATAATTACTGGGAGGGTCACGCTGTGGCACACATAAAGGGTCTTATATTGCAAAGTTGGGATTTCATTAGTTTGCCAAAGCACATAAGAATAAATAAAGAATATAAAAATACTGTTATTATTATTAATGTAGCAGCGCTCGCCTTCTCAGAGCTGCAACTCAACAGCAACATGCACACGTACATAAGCAATGGCACTTAATAGTGATTCACCATTGTATGTATGGAAGCACTCGAAGTGCCAATACAACCAAAGCGGGTAAGCAGCCACGCGCAAGTAAGCAATATTACAGCAAAAGTCTGGAGCGAACCCGCTAAAACTCGCTGTAAGCGCGGCTGTTTCAGTTGCTGTTGCACGACCTCGCGCGTTGCTGGCAGCCGCGCGCTGGGAGCCTGGTAATCTGTACGCTAAAGCTGTTGTAAGCGTTGCTGCAGACGCTGCGCCACAACTGCGCCACTGCTCCAACTGTATTTATGCATTGTAAGCTGGTCGCGTTGTTGTTGGCCAACCGGATTTTTTTCGCTTTTATTGAATGACTCTCGCTGCCTGCTGGCCAAGTTTACTGGTGCAGCGCACGTTGCCTGAAAGTGAAACAATGCGAGCGCGCTACACACACACACATATATTTATAGCACACATTGAGGCAAATAACAGCGCTACTTGCAGAATTTTAATTTACTCAGCGTGAGTTGCGTTGCAGCGTTTGCCAAATGTTAACGACAGTGGAAAGATTGCAGAAGGTGTTGTGTATGCTTGTATTGGTGTGCACACTCATACTTATTTGTAAATGTTTTTGTGTTTTCTGAGGCAAATATTTTAAGCTTCGCTTTGAGAACTTTGTATGTGCGATCATGCATGCTCTCTTGCTCAGGGATGACGCTCTTATTCCGGCATACTGGGCATTTGTGGCCTACACAAGTAGCCGTTTAAGGCATAAGCTTCTTACTGTTTACTTAAGATTAGTTGAATGCGCTTTGCTTTAATTTTTTGAGTACTTCTTTTTTCATTTAAATTATAATTTCTCTTAAAAAATGTATTTACTATTTCTTCCTTTTTCGGCAAGTGCTCCTTAAGCACTACAATTTCTTTTTTAAGCATTTAGACCCTTGTTTGGCTGAACTATTGACTCATAACATATATTTTTCTTATGCCATGACACAAAATTTTCTTCGGATAGTGCAAAAACTTATTTTTGTGTCTTATAATAAAAAAATATTTATTTCTGTGTTCAAAGAAGCTTCATTTAAGGGGTTACATGTGTTTCCTCGGGTAAGAAACATCCTTTTTTCAACAATATTTTTCTCATATAAAAAATGAAATATATTATCAGACATTTTTATTGTTACAAACATACACTATTAACAAAGAAATTCTGATATTTTTGGAAAAATGGAAATTTTTTTTCAAATAGTTGTAATCGAAAAAAAATCCTTCGTCCAAGTCTTTAATAGTTGCATCTCAAAGACCAGTGAAGATTTTCATGAAAATCGGTTTAGTAGTCTTGAGAAATCTTTTCAATCAACTTAGAAAAGACAGTTTCGAGAAAAATGCGCTCAAAGACGGCACACTTAGACAAGCTATCCTCGAGCGCACAAGTTTTATTATAATAAAAAAACTTTCAAGAGACATAAGAATACTATGTCTATAGTTTTATACATATACAGCAAATACGTTTGTTGACTTATATATGTACTTTTGGCGGTGGATTTCTGAACTATTTTGTGTTCTTTTGCGTTTAAAATTATTTATTTCCAACAGATATCGAAGATCGTATACTTAGACTTAAAGCTATGAATAACCGATCAAATGTTTTAATTTGATTTCTTTCTGCGTAACCTTAATAAGTCCTTATTGCTTAAGAAGAAAAGTTCAGCTTAGCAGTAATTTATATTCTATAAAAAAATATATTCCGCTCTTTAAGCGCGACTCTCTTAAATGACACGTTTCTCCCAATAACTTTGTCTTTTTCACTCAAAAGCTCGGCTTGCGAGCATATCACACCAAAAAATTGCAAAAAATTCCCACAACTCAAACCTTCACTTTGTCTTAAGCGCATAAGTCCATAAGCCCCAACAGCCAGCAAGCACATTTATGTGGAGCAACAAGTGGCCGCTGCAACCGAGACGGAACTACCAACTTTATGTGCGTGTGTGTTTGTGCGGCTTTTGAGTGGTAGTTTGGCTTATGCACTCAGACGCCACACAATTGGTACGTCAAGGCTGTTTGGTCGCTGCTTAGACGCTGTTAACTCAATGTGAGCGGCAGCCGAAGAAACGAGACGCTAGTTCGTAGCCGAAACGCGATGGACGAATTATATTTCTGCAAAGCGAATAGCAGCGACACGACAGTCGCGCTGTTAGTAAGTTCCACTTAAGACGTTCGAGCCATTTGAATACAGTCTAAGAAAAGTGCTCGTGTGAACAGCACCGAACGGCGGTGTTGACGGTGTTTTAAGACGTTACTTGGTTGGAATATATTTCACAAGTTTGTTGGCCAACGCTGAAAAAGTTAGTAAAAAACAAATGTGTATATTAATACATATATACAAAATTATGTTTTCATGTGTATTTTGAAAAAAAAATTAATGTTTTAAAAACAAAAGTGATTTTTTTATAAAAAATAAAATATGCAAATGTGGAATTAACAATAAAATATTAGAAAAGAGAAATATTTCGAAAGTCGTCGCCTTAAAATTGATTTTCTGTTGGACTCAAACGGGGATTGATTGAAAGTGCTTAAAAACTGTTTGTTTTTCATCTATTTGCTACGAAAGGTGTTGAAACATGTTTTAATAATCATGTTTCAAGTTTGAGTTTTGACTTTGAAATAAAGATTTCACATAAAAACTACTAAAACTTTAAAAATTATATTATTGTACAATCAAAAACCCATTGCCCAGCTGCGGTAGGAAAGGACTTCAAAAAAAATTTCTTTTTATAAAAAAGAAAAACAAAAAGTTTTAATTTTTTTTTAATAAAAAATAAAGCATAAACATCAAGGTTTTTAGAACAAAAAAATATAAATAACATTTTTTTTACCAAAATCGAAAAAACTTCTAATAATTTTTCATTGAACTGAGAAAAGTGAATTTGTACAGCAAAAATATTTAAGCTCCTTTTAAAATATTTTTTGGAAATATTATAAATTAGATTTCATATTTGAAAAATATATCAGCTTTTATTTCCTAAATAACTTTAAGAAAAGTATTCTTTAAAATATACAATTAGTGGAGAAAATATGACTAAAAATAACATAAATATATATGTTTATGTAGATAATATTATATTAAAAAAAGATTAAAAAAATCTAAAAATATATTTCATGCAAAATCGGTTTCGATACGAAAAAAAATAAATTAAATTTCAAAAATAAAATGAATTTTTAAATATAACTTAACTTCTCAAACATTAAATGAAAAAAATTATAACTGAAAAGTAAAAAAACTTGATTTTAGTAAAAAATATTTTTTAATGATTATGATGATTATATTTCTTAGTTCGAAAAAATAATTTAAAAAAAGTCATTTCCAAATACAACTTACCTTTTCTAAGCTTCAAATAAAAAAGATTTAAACAGGTTTTACTGAAAATTAAAAAAAAGTTTGGTTATGATAAAAAATAAAATATTTTTTAATCAAAAAATTTAAAAAAATATAAAAATATATTTCATGTTAAATCAGTCTTAGTACGAAACAAAAAAGACAAACTTTCGAAAAAAAGTAATTTTCAAACAAATAAATATAACTAAACTAAGCTTGAAATGAAACAAAAAAAAAATAGTTTCATTAAGAAATGGAAAAAATATTTTTTTTATAAAAATTACAATGAAAATAAATACCGACAATAAATACTGTCAAATTTTTCAAAAAAAATGTAAATTTAAAATATTAAATATGAAAATAAATATTTTATGTTTTCTTCAGGTTTTTTTAACCAAAAAATATTGAAATTTCTGAAATTATTTTCCTGTTAATAAAATGAAATCATGTTCTTGCTTAGAAAATAAAGGCTGATTTGAAATGAGGTGAATTAAAGTCAATTTCTTATATAATAAAAGTCGTAAAAAAGTATTTAACTTAAAGAGAGTAAATCGTGATTGCCATGAGCTCGGATAATCTATATTAACTTTTAGAAGAACATAAGTTTCCCACTCAAATCTTAGCCGAAAATGCAAATAGTTGCTGTGCCAATTGAAAAATAATAATAAATCACATTTAATTTCCCTAAACATTTCAATTACTGCATAAAACTTGTGAATTTCTGTGCGAAGTCAAGAAAACGCGCATTCAACTGCAACTTGCGCGCGAAAAGAAAGTTTTTTGCCACATGAACGTGCAGCGTGCTGCGTCACCCAACAACACAGCTGGCCTGCAGCCGCAACAAAGCAAACCTCCTGCGCCGCGCTTGCTGGCGCACAGCAAAGCAATTGCTGTTGTTGTTGGTTTGAGGCAATTTTCACGTTTGTCTGCATTTCAGTTTCATTCAGAGGCGCAACAAGCGCATCGCCAACACGAACTGTTTGCCGCATTTGGCGTTGTTTGGTGCAGTCAACTGCGCTTGATGGGCAGGAGACAGCGCAGCGAAGATATGGCGGCGAGCAGTCAGCAGCCGGACTGATTTTTCGAGTTTTCTAAACTTCTACCGCAGCCACTTGCAACGCTCAGCTGGCTGACAGGCAACTTGCTACTTGCCACTAACGCTTGGTCGCGGACTGCTTGGCGGCTGCGGTGCGTTACACTTGCCGCATGTCGTCAACGGCGCAGACTGCGAAACAACGACAACAGCGTCGCTGCAATCGGACGTGCAACGCGAGATTTCCATTTCGATTTTGCGGCCGCGCACATTCGCTGACAATTTGTGCAACACAATGTGCGCCAACTGCAGCAACAGCAGAAACACAGACGCAGCCACGCGCTGTCTGCGAGATCTTGCGTCTGATTGCGGCGCTTACGTTGTTGTTGTTGGCCGTTTTTCTTTCTTTTGTGCTCCATTTTCGCAGATATTTCATGTTTTGCTCCCATTTTCACTTGCAGCAGCTGTGTGGCAGCAACGAATTCGCAACAAAAGTGTAAATAAAATCAAAAGTTGAAATAAGAAAACAAAAACAAAAATTAAAACGCAAACGAAAATAAAAGCAAAGTGCGCCAATTGTGTGTTGTAATCCAAAGCAAAGCAATGAGAGTCAGCGCGCGTTGCGAGCAGTGAGCGTTAATATTTGTAAATAAAACGCGGCATTGCAACAACAGTGCAGCAGCAACAAAAACAAAAACGAAAAATAAATTTAATCAGAAATTGCAAAATCTGCACGCGGCTCAGCTTTGCGCCAGTGTGTGTGTGTGGAAAACCTCTGCACCGAACCAATACCAAAACAGAGCAAACTAAATTAAAACGCAACGAAAGCGAGTCAGTGCAACAGATAAAAACGCCAGCAGTGAAAAAAAACACAAAAAGTGAAATTACCGAATTCAGCGCCAAACGCTGAACGCTGAACGCCGACTTTAACTGTCCACTCAGCGCGTGTGTCAGACCGTTGCTTGCCGATCGCTCGTTAAATTTCGGCATGAACTGGAATCATACTAAATTATAAATAAAATCAACAAAACTAACAACAAAAAAGAAACAACAACAACAACCAACCGAGCAACCAAACTAGCAATTTACGGTGTCGTTTTATTGCGACATTTCGCATTGCTGTGGGGCGTTCACAGCTTACATTTGATTACTTTTTCGGCAATTATCCGCCTTTGGAACTATTCATTGAGAGAAAATTACAAATAAAATGGGTTTATCGCGTGGATTTGCGGTGCCATTATGGTACCTGGCGTGCGTTTGCTTCATCATTCAAACAGGTGAGTTGCATTAATCAATTGTTTTTTCCCATTTCTCTGGTTTTTATTGTTGTTGTGGTTAAATTGCGCGACGCGCTTGATTTAGAATGCGAATTTCATACATTTTTTGTGGGTAACAGTTAGTCTGTAGTGTGTTTGATTACAGGAAATGAAATGAAAGCCTTGCGAGACAAAAGACTTAAGACACGAACTTGATGGAAAAATTAAAGTCCCCTTAAGATATTTAAAATTCACTTTAATGAAGAAAACCAAAAAAAAAAAAAAACAGTTTGCAGGTACTTTTACCTAGTTCTAAGTGAAAGTGAAACCCAAACAAAAAAAAATTATATTCAAACTGTTTTCTCACAAGAATTTGGTTCCCCTTTCGTTTGTATTATACTTGAAGTAGTCCCTCAGTTTTTGAGATATTACTGTGAAATTTCGCACACGTGCTTTTCTCACTAAAAGGCTGACCTTTTGTCGAAATCGCCGATATCGGACAACTACAGCGTATAGCTGCCATACAAACTGAACGATCGTAATAATGTGCTTGTATGGAAAACTTTTTCATTTAACGAGGTATCGTCACGAAATTTGGTATGCAATATTATCTTAGGCAATGGTGCAATCTGCGAAGAAATCGTTCAGATCAAGTTACTATAGCATAAAGCTGCCATACAAACTGAACGATTGTAATAAGGTGCTTGTATGAAAAACTTTTTTAATAGATGAGATATCTTAATGAAATTTGGCATATATAATTGCCTGATGCAATGGTGCAATCTGTGAAGAAATAAAATAGATCAAATTACCATAACATATTGCTGCCACACAAACTGACCTATCTAAGTCAATATAAATATATTTTTGTGTATTTTTATGCTTAACTAAATGCCTGGTGAAGGGTATTATGGCTCCGATATAGACGAGCCGAGTTGTGCATTGCTTTCTAAGCTCTAACTGAATTTTGTTGTAGTATTGAGTATTCACAAACTCGCGTTCAGCAATTTGTGCTGATGAAAAAATACCAATTATTTATTCGATGGTGTTTAAAGAACTCTGATTTGTTTCCATAATGATAAAAAATATTATGCCAAACCCCAATATTGTCAATAAACTCGAGTTTCAGGACCTTAATTACAATATTAATTTATTCAATTGAAAAAGAAACCCTGCGAGCAGCTCCTTTAATGAAAAATAAAAAAATAAAAAAAGGAACTTTTTTTGAAAAAAAAAGCCAAGCAGCTTCTACACAAGTTGTTTTCCAACTGTAAAAACATTGCAAGCAGTTCGTCAAACAATCATTTCGAGTTGCTGCAGTCACATCATTAACAGCATCAGCGCCAAGCAACGCCTCCGGTTGGCATGCCGCCGACCCAATACCCTAATGAAACGGCAAGGCAAGTGAGTTTTCTCATCAAAATACCTTCATATTTTCGAACCAGACTTGCTTGTCGAATGGGCTTGTGCAGTGGGGAGTAATTTAGTCATATCGCCTCGAAATCACGAAACATTTTTTTGTTGTAATCAAATTACATGCAAATGAAACGAGCTTACACAGGCGACAGAAATGTGTGTTACTGTGTTAACATGCCTTTGTCTGTTTGTGAGTAAAATAAATAAAAAGTACTGTTATAAAGCTTGTTTGCTTATTTACAATTGCGCAATGCAAAAGAACAATCGTAGGGAGGCGGCCAAATGCAAATAAATTTGAGCAATGAAACTGTGAGCATTTGCATGTTGGCTGCGCTGTGCTGTGCTATGCTATGCTTATGCTATGCCATGCTTATGCTATGCCGTGCTTATGCTTTGCGGTGACGGTGACGGTGACGGTGACGGTGCAGAGAAGCCACAATGACAAATGACCAACAGCCACGGGCAGCTAACAACAATTGGACAGCAGTTTAACAACCAGCGAACAGCGGGGTGCGGCGAGCGGTGCGTGGCTGCAGAACGCCTCCTGCACGCCAGCAGAAATCAAGCCAGAAAGCAAAAGTGTGTTAATGTCATTGGAGGTTACCGTTGCTGTTATTGTTGTGCGTGTTTTGTTGTGCGCTTTGTTGTTCTGTTGTTGCTTCTTCAACGACAGAATGAGCGGTCAAGTGATACTGGTTTTTAAACGCATTTAAGTTGTTTTGTTTTGTTGTTGCTGTTGCGTTTTTTTCGCTACTCAACTGTTGTAGGCAAACAATCAGACAACCAAAAACAGCTGTACGTACAAATTGCTGAAAGCGAATGATGGCAAAATAGAAATAAATCAAATAGCAGTGAAGAAGCGCTGCGGTTGCTTAGAGCTAGCGCCTAGCTTTGGTTGCCACAATCAAAATCGGCAGGTAAATTTCGGCAAAAATAATGAAACGTCGATTTGGTTGCTTTGCTGACACCGTCTCAAATGCCTATTGCGAATAAAATAGCTGAAACAACAACAATAAAGGTAAGATAATGAAACAATTGCTTTAAGCACGCGACTCAAAGCGAAGCTCGAAGACGCTGCGTTTGATTGTTTTTGGTTTCATTGAAACAATACTTTGGCGATTGCGTGATTTGTATGTGTGTATTGTTGTTGGTGTTTTTTTCTTAATCCATAGGCCGTTTGTAATCCTCAGTTGGGCTTAGCAGCGTTTTGTGTTTATTTTTAAAACATTATATCATTGACTCGTTACCAAGTCGAGATTGTTGTGCTTGAGAAATGCTTCTCAGAAAAATAGTTAATTGAATTTACAGACATTTGCATGTAAGCTACTAATAGCGAACGATTTTTTTATATTTTTGTATAGTGTTTTCCTTATATTCAAGTATTTTTCAAGATTTTCTAATTATTAATGAACTCTAGTTAATTTAATCTAAACTATACAAAATACTTGTAGTAATTTGTATAGAGATGATTCTATATATGTATGTATATATATATTTTTTTTAAGTAATTAGATATAACTTGAAGTTTTCACATCTTCTTATATGCCAACTCACTTCCATCTTTGTTGTGGCTTTACTCATCAATATCTTATATTTTTAGAAATGAAAAAGTTGTCACAGGTCCAAGCAGATAGTTAATTGGGCAAGTACTGAGTAAATTTCCATTAAATCATTTATCATTACTAATTTTCGAATTAATCATTAATTGACAAAAAATGTACGGAAAAGTCTCCTGCAATTTACTATACACTGGAGAGGATTTATTAAGTTTGCCACGAAGTGCTTAACACCCCAATATATAAATGGTCAGCATGAAGCGCTGAGTTGATATATCCATCTCCTTCTGTCCGCCTGTCTGTCTGTATATGTATGTATATGTGTAGTTGTCCCCAAATTTGTGAAATATAGATCTGAAACTTCACACACGTTCTTTTCTCCCCAAAAAGCTGCTCAATTGTCGAAACACCCTGAACTAACGGAATAAAGTGCTTATATGGACAGGATTTTCAATTGATGAGAAATCTTCACGAAATTCAGCATGAATTTCATATTATTATACCATAATTTATCCTTAATAATTTCCGTATTAGTGCTCACTTGACAAAAAATCTATGTAAAAGTTTCCTGTATATTATTTTTAATTACTCGTAATAACATATTCAATTTTTTTTTTACTGAGAAAATCAAAGGCCAAAGGGCAATAAGCAAAATTAAGGTTGTGACCAATCTGAAGTGAATTTATAGAAACTTTTCATTATTATGTGTTTCAATCGTTCCTAACTTCAAAATATTTCATTTTTTGTTTGAAGGGTTCAAGCCATGTGTCGGACATTTAAGCATTGTTTTATTTTATACGATATTTGTTTTTTTTCTACGATTACTATTTAGATAGAACTTTAAGTTTATTGTCATTTATTAACATACATTTTGACAGAAAAAATATACATTTTAAACTAAAAATATTGTGTAGCAACTGAGTTATAGCGTTCAGAACATCCCCACCTCGAAAGAATGGTCTCTCACTTCCTTCACTATTTCGGATGATTGGCTTACCTGAAATGGACCGAATGAATGTACTAAAAATTGGACTGCTGAAAAAAAGTTACGAACGAACGAGTTTCTGAACAAATGATAACCTTATGTGCTGAATTTAAAGTCATTCGATCAAGCAGTTTTAGAGATGCGATTGAGGAAAGTTAGAGAAACGTGGTATTGAGAAAAAGGCGGTTAAAATTTCAAGTCAGCTTAAGAGGGAAGCCTGCTTTATACGCTTCAATTTTTTTTTTAATTGGTTAAATCTCTTTAAAAATTATCTAAGAATATGTCCCAAAAGTTATATATGAGAATTCGAAATGTTGTGGAACCTAGTAGGGAAATGGTGGCCGAGCGTTTAGGAGATATATGAGCACTTGGGCAAAAAGCAAAAACTTTAACTCGCGATACATTCAT
This sequence comes from Bactrocera tryoni, assembly GCF_016617805.1. Lineage (NCBI taxonomy): Eukaryota > Metazoa > Arthropoda > Insecta > Diptera > Tephritidae > Bactrocera > Bactrocera tryoni. The sequence goes on from NC_052500.1 coordinate 3,344,938, forward strand.
GACGAATACAAAATGATTTTTTTTATGTTTATATATTGGATGTATAATAGTTAAATAAATTGTTGAAATGACACGTAAAAAAAGAAGTCCTGTTCGATGCCAATGAATGCGGCCGCAATTTTGATTTTTGAAATTTGACAAAACGGCGGCTGTTTATTTCAAAGAAATAAGAAAAGCTTTCACAGCGCGATAGAGAATGGCGTTAAAAATATTTTCTCTAAATTAGAACTAGAACTTCGAAATTTTTCCATTGAGAGTGGAAACCGTTTTGAAAGACACCATTCTGAGAAAAGCGCGTTTAAAGATTGGAGTCGCTCCGTTTCCCACTCTGTTATCTTTCTACAAGAAACACTGTAATAATTTGAATTTCGATTTAAAATTTGAGAGAATGTTCATTAATGTGTCCACTATCCGATAATGCAGCAAAAAACGATCTTTCGAAAATTTCACACTGAGACGATCTGCCAAACAGATCCTTCTTCTAGCTGCCGTATCTTTAAAATGACTTCGAACTTTAAAAATCACTTTATTTTTTATAAATGTTATTCTATACATTTTAAGAAAGCAACTCATGAAGAAACATCGATTATAGGAGCCTATCACTTGGGATGACCCTTCGAAAAGTAATTTTGTTGTATTAAATATCCACAGAAAACTCGAAAACTTTTTATTGATTAATTCGTTCTCACGAGAGTCGGGTCTAAGTAACCGGAACGGAGCCGGATTTTTATCCAACCAAGGGCTAGGCAGTCATCCAACATTATTTAAATTATTCTATAAATGATTTGAAATTGAGTTCCTTAAATCTATGGCCAAATTACTATTTGTTTTTCACACTCTAACGACTGCTCCGCCACTTGCCATAAGTATAAGTATGCACAGACATGCATGTACATAAGTAAGTTGGAGTGCAACCTGCCGATAAGGGCACTTGAATATTTGCATAAAATAATATTAATAAAATTTTCTCACCAACTCGAGAGGCAAGTTATATACATACGTATTGCGGTATATTTTAATTAAAAATCAGTGTATATAACATTGTACATCTGAGTGAAGTAATGCCATCAACACATAATCACAAGCTTTATGCGCCGTATTTTCCTTGCCTGCAACAAAAGCGTGTTGATTTTTACTGCCCATATGTTCGAGTGCGCATGAGAGCGTTGTGATTATTTGCTTTTAGCGCCTCTTCGCTGCACACTTTACAGTTAATTTATGCACAAGCCCGTGGTGTTGCTTGAACTATATTTTCAAACATTGACTTCCCACTATTGTTGTTTGCTGCCGCTGCCGCTGCCGCTGCTGCTTTACTTGGCAGCGTATCACTTACACTTACACTTGCTCTGCGTTGCTATTGTTGTTGTTGCTGTTGTGTGAAGTGAAAACATTTTGAAAATCGTCTGAAACAATTTCGAGTGATTACAGCGCTTGTTGCAATCTCAAGTGCCGCTAAAGCCGCGAATTCATCAGTTTAGTGTGTTTTCATGTATTCAATCTTTATTTGCTATTGTTGCGGTGTTGTTGTTGCCTTGCGGTTATGCTGTTTGTTGCGGCGGCGCAAAGTGTTTGAAGTCATTGCACTTCTCAGCGCGTTTGCTAATTAATCAACAGAAATTGAGGCGCACACAAAGGCGAAATGCAAGGCAATACACTCGGAGAATACAATCCAATAAACAATACAAATGCATGTACACCGTTATGTGTATGTGTGCGTGTGCCTGTGGCAAGGGTATACAAATTGCGGTGAATCGAATGCGATTTTGAAATCCGTGTGCGCTGTGGCTGCTTTGAAAATGGAAAATATCAAACGGTGCACAGATGCACCACCGGCATTTGTTGTTATTGTGGTGGCAAGGCACCCAGCGTTGCCGCAGTTGCATGGCCGAACGTGCGTTGTACAATATATTGGCATTTGCTTTGCACCGCCGATGGTGGCAGCGCTGCCACGAGTGCGTTCATCTCGTTGAACGACACAAACAAGCAACACACACCAACACACAAGCGATTTTATGCGTGTTTCGACTGCGTCTATGCTTTTTAAGCGCGGATTTGCTTTTTGTATACAATTTTTTGTTGCCAATATTGTTTCACTCAAAAGTAGATTTTATTCAGCGCTAATTCTTCAGTTTAGTAGAGCTGTCGTTTTGTTTGCTGCTTTCGATTGAACAATTGATAAATCAGCTCATCTCATTGCCATTGCCACTGCGGTTGTTACATATATAACAAAAGCAGCACTTTAATGCTCAAATAATAGCCGCAAATCCAGCAAAATGTTCAAAACGCATTAATTTCGATTATCGTTTGGCCGCCAATTGCAAGTGTCAATAGCGAAAGCAAAGTGTTTTTCATGGCCAACGAAAAGTAAAAGTGCTAAGACATCTTTGCTACCACAATTTGTTAGCGGTGTCGCTTGCGGTGTCGTTTCCGGCTATTAGCCAAGTGAAAAAGAAATTAATGTAACGTGTTGGCTACTCTTCTGCCGCTGGCGTTGCGCTACTGAAACGCTAAGCTATGCCTACGCAACGGTATTGAGTTCATTAATAATCATTTGTGTCGCGTTTTTCTTGCACTGCGAAACCAAAAACCAAAGACTTAGGCAACGAACTTGCAGTACAGTAACCGGTTGAACCGTAACCGTTGAAGCAGCGCGTTTATTGAATATCTAAAACTATATTTGGTGACGGCCGTTGAAGGATTGTGAGTCTCTGAGGTTGTTTCATATAAAATCATTTGACTAAATAACGGTATGAGCGCATGCCATTGCAGTGTTTGTGTAAGTGTTACCAAACATTTCTAAATTAATGTTGACTTCGAGACAAAATAGGCGCTTAGGTTGGGTTATTCATAGAGTTAAATGCTGAAATTTAACTTCTCAGACACAAGCTTTCTTTAAAAAACGCCAAAATTATATTAATTTTTTATATACTATTTGTGTATTATAAAGCTAAAACGCGTTTATTCTCTAACAAGAATAATGTACAAAAGGCCTGAATAAAATTACTCAATCCATATTTAAGAATTAAATTCGAAAAAAAAGTTTTTTTTTGTTATCTTGAAATCCTAACGCCTCCCTTAAAAATTGCTTTTTAATGAAAAATCGCGCAGAATTATTTACAGACGGAATTTAAGTGCCGAAAGCACACAAAAGACGCACAAATGAGCGAGCGCACTTGTGCAAATGTTCCAGCTGCTTGCTAAATTCTGTTCGATATTATAAACAAAGCCAACCAAAAATCATTGCAAAACCCAAAATAAAGCAAAACATTTGTTGAGCAACAAAAAGCGGTAATATTTTAATTTTTGAAACCTGTTTACGCTTGATGTTTATTTATGCAGCTTTTTGTTGCTTATTTTTGATTTTTATTTACAAAAATCTTCGTTTTTGCTTTATATTTTGTTTTAAGTTTTTTTTATTTTGTTGTCATGTTATGTATATTTATAAAAATCGTCGCCTTTAGCGTGCACCGGCACAATAATGAATTCACCAAACACAGCCAAAGCAACGATGAAGCGCATAATAAAATAAACTGACAAAAATAAACTTATAAATGAGAAAAAAAAAACAAAAAGAAGAAATAAAAATAAAAAAATGAAAAAAAAAATAAAAATAGGAAACTGAAAAAAAATAAAAAATTAAATTAAAATCACCTACTAAATAGTGTTGTTATTTTCTTTTTGGGGGCTGTGCGTTGACTTTTTCTTATTTGGTTTGACATTGCATTGCGCACTGGTGAGCTAAATGCTAAAGTTCTGAAAAAGCTTAGGCTGCTTTGTGCCTACTGACTCTCCTTTCGAGCAAATAATGCCGTTTTAGTATATAAAGTGTTGGATTTTGAACAACAATTAATTGAATATTGCAATTTTACACTTTGAAATTGGAAATAATTTTCTTAAAGGTAAAATGAATCCAATACAAATCTCAAAACTATTTTTTATTTTTACTTTAAAATGTTTTAGGCTAGTCTAAGTTGCTTCTAATTAAGCTATTATTTTTTTTTAAATATGATAAGCAATCAATTTCATGCCTAAGTGGCTATATTGATTCTCTAATGCAAATGCTGTTTGAAGGGAGCAATTTATAACGTTTAAGTTTTAGTAATTTCATTTTCAGTTAACATGTGAAGGCTATACCCTGCCACGCAGTTTGTAACACTTAAAAGGAAACATCAGAGATCATATAAAGTATATATATAAATGATCAATATGGTGAGCGGGGTCGATTTAGCCATATTCATCTGTCCTTCCGATCATCTGCCTGGTGTATATATGCGAACTAGTTCCTCAGTTTTTGAGATTTTGATCTGAAATTTTGTACACCTTCTTTTCTCACCAAGTAGCTGCTCATTTGTCGGAATGGCCGATATTGAACCACTACTGCACATAGCCACCATAGAAACCGAACGATTGGTATCAAGTGGTTGTATAGAAAACTTTTTCATTTGTGAAAATATTTTCAAGAAATTTGTGTTGTGATATTGCCCAAGACAATGGTTCAATCAGAAAAGAAATTGTTGAGATTGGATGACTATAGCATATAGCTGTCATACAAACTGAACGTTCTGAACCAAGTGCTCGTATGGAAAACTTTTTCATTTGACAAAATATCGTAACAAAATTTTACATAGATAATTACTCAATGCATAGCTATAATATCCAAAGAAATTATTCGAATCGAACTACTATAGCATATAGCTGCCATATAAATTGGCTCATCAAAATCAAGATAAAATTCTTTTTGTACCCTTCTATATTATAAGAAAGACACTAAAGAAAGGTATTATAGCTTCGAAGTTAACGGTTTTTTCTTTTTTTTTTTAGAAATTTGAAGTAAAATTGATTTTTTACTGAATTTTAAGTTAAGGCATTCTTTATGAATAATAATTTTCATTCCACACATAGCATAACATATTCAAATAAATACCAAAACAAAGCTATTTCTGCACATCAACACAATTTCTCACTCAGCCACTAAATAGTTGAAACAACACACTCTACACTACGCTAGTAGTTTTACGCAGTGTCATCTGTCAGCTGTCATATGTCACGAGTTCACACCATAAAAAATATACTTTCCATTTCGCTTGCACTTGCCACACAATGCGTGCTTGGTTTGATAACATTAATATCATTTCACCAGCGATGTGACAAAATTTGAAAAATTTTATGTTTTTATATGCCGTTTGTATGTTTATTTTTTTATTTGTATGTATACGAATATACATATATTGTTGTGTGTGTAAGCAGTGTGCTTTTGCTTTCTTGCATATGTGACTAATTAACTAATTTCTGTTTTGAGTGCAAATGAAATTCATTAGTAAGGCGATATGAACACGTAAATATTTCGAAGTTTTATTGAAGTTGTAAGGAAGACAGCCGTAAATTAAATCGTGTTTGAGTGCGTGATGGAAAGCATAGTTAAAAGTTAGTGTGGCATGTGCTTTTGGTTTTGTAATCTGATTACTGGCATAAAGCTAAAAATATGTGTGTTAATTGAATTGGACAGCGTGCGTATTTCATTCGACATATTGAGACCTTAACTCCAATTATTTTTTGCTCGTTTAACCACACTTGTATAATTATGATTTTTTATATCATGAGTATATAACCAATTCTGCCTGCAGTTCTAAATGATTCGTAGCAGTGCTTAATTCTTATAACAATTTTGAAATAGTTGATATTCCTTCTAGTTGAGCCTATGGCCTTTTCGTTGTCAATACTTCTTCTTTTTACTACTCCTAAATGAAGCCAAGAATGTGAAGACAAGTTCCTATTTGAATTTATGCAAACAAAAGACTTAAGATGCAAACTTACAAGTTGAAATGTAGGCGTTATAATTTTTTTAACACATAAATTCAACACAAACCATCGTATTTTTAGTTTAAGAAATTTCGAAAAGATTTAATTTTTCATACGACCTTCTCAAATTTGCTAAATTTTTTGCTTTCTTTTCTTAGTTCCTAAAAATAGTATATGTATATACATATACTTAAATATTTGAAAACTATTCTTTATAGTTTATACCGTCATTTAAAATGCAAAATAACGTATCATAAAAAAAATTGAAAATAGTTTTTAGGTATAATAACCGATATGTAACCATTTTCTAACTGATTTTGTTTCAATATGAGTGTTTGATAACCGATATATAACCATTTTATAACAAAAACTGAAATTTTGTCTCTTTTTATGGGTTTCTATTATATCGTTTTTCCTTGGCCTGTAAACTTATTACAAGTGATGTGAGGAGGTGACGATATACTTATAATATTCTTTCATAGAACTTTTCCTGGCCTTGAATATTTTGATTATATATTGAATATTTTTTATAATTTTTAAAATACAATTTTGCTGAATAAATGCTTTTTTATCAATTTACCAAACAAAAGTACAGCAAACAATTGCGCATAACTGCTTTTTAACAAATCACTCTTTAGTATTTCACTTGACCAACACTTCAAGCAAAACGCTTTCTTTTTCGAGCGTGTTAAGCTTTCCAGCCCAACACCTGCGCGCACACTCTCTCCGCAACGCCGTTACTAACAGCACAATCGTCGGCGATTACCATTGTCATGGCCGTTATACGCAAACGGTGACTTTTGTGTCTCGCTGGTGGTGCCTCATTTTATTGACATCATCAAAATGCAAAACATATGATTCGGTGTGTCCAAGCCGAAAGTTCAGACACCACAGCACACCACACTGCGACCAGCAGTCAACACAAGCTACCGGCCACAGGCGGCTGAAGTCACTGCTCGCTGACAGCACACACAGGTCATTGTTGTTGCTGTTTTTCCATTCATTAAGCTGTGCGTTCACCGCTGACTGTTGGGGCACATGCATTGCTATGCGTTGTTGCTGCATGTTGTTATAGTTGTTTATGTGCTGTAGCGCGTAAGTCTATGTGCTGTTGCTTGGTGAAAAATATGGAAAAAAATCACCAACCAGCAAGCGTAGCCTGGTCTAATGGGCGGCGCTGGGCATTACCTGTCAGCGGTCAGCAATAATTTAGCTCAAACACTGCGCTTGTTTCACTTAAGCGCTGCCCGTTTGCTAGTTTCTGGAAGGGAAACGCATGGCAGACAGTTACGCGTGTTAGTTTGCGCATATGTAACGGTAATTTCTTCATTTGCGGCAGCTGGCGAGTGCGGCCAGCTATTTTGTTAACAAGGTGTTAATGCTGGTGTAAGTGAGCGCCAAGTGGTGGGGCCTGACGGACCATTTGTTTTCATTAAATAACGAGCGTTAGCGTGGGTTTAGCAGTTAGAGTTTTCAGGTGTTTCATTTAGAAATGTGTGTTCAGGGAGTGTGTGTCGACAGAAGACTTAAGACACAAACTTGCCAGCGAAAATGCAGCGATAAAATTTCTTTACGCATAAATATTTCTGTTTTCATTAATTTGAGGCATAAGTGGTGTGCTTTCCCGACCTTCCCACAGCGCCGGCCAGCGTTGACGCGTAAACGAAAGACTTACGACACGAACGCACTTTTCTTGAAGATCCGTTGGGAGCGCAGTGCAGCAAAATGCAGCGAAAAGTTTGCTCAAAAAACATTAAACGCATTAAAAATGAAAGTTTAACATAAAATTTCAACAAAGAATTGCGCAATTAAAACGCAAGCGAGTTGTGTAAGACAAATAATTGTGGAAAACGCAAGCGCGCCGTCTGCACAAACGCTTACCACTTTTACTTTCCGCTGCAAGCCTTTTCTGGCCACAATGAATATTACAAAATTCTACCACAATGCAAATAATGTAGCGCGCATGCGCTCTGCACCCCTCGGCGCCTGCCAGTCGCGAAGAAAGTTTAGCCGCGCGCAGTCCATTTTGCATAGCCGCATGGCGCTCACATGCACACATGCGCTCTTAATCAATTACTTATAATTTGCTATTACGCGCACGTTTAAACATTTTAATACCTTCGCTGTCTGCGCCCGCGCGGCAGGGAAAAGCAAATAAGCACAACACAAAATCGCGCCACATTGTTCCACTTTCATTTTTTTTTAAACGCCGACAGCCGACAGCTTCGGTGCTGGCTGGCAGCCAAAGCCGCGCAGTGCCGTGCTATTATTCAAATGTGTGCTAGTATGTGTGCGCGTGTCTGTGGCAGTGTGTAATAGCCCACTTCTATATAGTTAAGCTGCAATTGCTTTATTTGTTTGCATTGAGGTTTTGAAATCGACTATTTTTTTCCTTTTGCTTTCATTGATTGGTAATTAATTATCCACATACATGCAGTTGCCTATTGATATCGGTTGCGCAAATCAATGGGAGCAGGAAGCTCATGGTGTGCCTTGAAAGCGGTCGAGGCATTGTCTGGCCAGCTGCTTTGGTTTACTTTTCTTGGTTACACCCATCGTAGTTTCAGGCATCTTTGAAGCTTTAGCTTGGAGATATATTGTATTAACAAAGTGCTCAGCGTCTTTAAGTTTAGGCTAGATGCGTGAAAGATTTATGTACTTGCACGAGTTATTCTACAGTCTGCCAGATATTAGTAGATGTGACGAGAACACCCTGTGAACTTAAAATTTGTACTGTTTGCTTCCGTTTTACTCGAATAGATTCTAAAAAGTTCCATATGACGGGTACTGAACACCCTCCATTGATTGGTTTTATTTATCGGGGATTTTCATATAATTGATTTGTTAAAGGAAGGAGTGAATGCAGTTTTGACTTCCTTCCACCTATGGTTCCAAGGCATCTACAAGTTCCCACTTTTATACCAGTCAAGTCAACTGAAGCTCTGCTGTTCATTCTCAACCTATTCGTTGACTTTTGTAGACAACAACAACTTAAGTTTCTGAATTTTTTTGCACAAGTTTTTTATTTCAAACTTCATCTTAGAGTTTCGTGCCAATTTGTACTGTTTAAGCACGCTTGGTCAAACAGATAATTTGCACTTAATATATAGGCATAAAGTGCGGTTTTCGAATCATCAAAATGGCCTTGATATAGTGCTGCACAGTTTTCAATAAATTCGAGAGTATTTTGTTACAAAATAATTATTTTTTTAGTTACTTAAGTTTATAAACATTCCGTAATTAAAACCAGATCTAAGAAAAAAAATTGTTTGTGAGGACTTGACTAATTTATCTCCTGAAATTAAAAATTTATTTAAAAAATTCACTATCCTCTTATTATATGTTAGCAGCTTTTATTACAGATCTAGGGTGAGCTAGATATTAATTAAAACCCAAAGATAGAAAAAAGCCGTGCAACCGATATTAGAATTCCTTTCGCAGACGCATTTCTTATTACATAAAAGCGCATAAAAACATCTTTACCTTGATTTTGAGCGGTCACTTTGTATGGCAGCTATATGCTATAGTTATCCAATATGTGTAATTTTTTCAGATATTGTAGTTATACTTTGTGTAATAATCCATGCCAAATTTCGTGTAGATACCTTGTCAAATACTAAAGTTTTCCGTACGAAAAACTGAGTTGGATCGGTTAGCTTGTATGGAAGATATAGCATATAGTGATTCAATCAAAACAATTTCTTCGGATATAATAGCGATGCTTTGTGTAGTAGTCTCTGTTGAATGTCGTGAAGATATCTCGTCAAATAAAAAATTTTTCCATACAATAACTTAATTTCGATAGTTCAGTTTATATGGCAGCTATATGCTAAAGTGGTCCGAAATCGGCGTTTCCGACAAATGAGTAGCATCTTAAAATCTGGAAAAGAACGTTTAAAAATTTTCAGAACAATATCTCAAACACTGAGGGATTAGTTAGTGTATAAACAGGCAGACATGATTAAATGAACTCAGCTGGTCAAGGGGATCAGTTATAAATATGCAATAAAGGACCTTCGACGTTTTCTTTTGAGTATTAAAACCATAGCAGCAAAGTTAATATTCCCTATTCAGGGTGTAAATACAAATATATTGACAACAGCACCACCTGTCGGTCGATTTATTTCTCTAATTGTCAATTTTCCAACAAAATTTTATTATGGTTAATGTGATAATAGAAAAAAAGCTTTTCATTAACACGAACTTTAAAAAATAACTTACTACTGCGCCGTCTGTCGGGTCTCCATCCCGTTCCTGCCTTTAAATGGTTGTAAAACAACTAAAACCCGCATATTTTTCATTGCATCCGCCCTTGAAAAATTATAATTTTACAACAACTTTACATGTATACAAGCACACATTACGCTTAAAAAGAAAAACACACACACACATTACGCTTTAATTGACGTCACACAACACCTTGTTGCATGCACTTCCTGAGTGCAACACCTTACAATGTTCCACTTTTAATTAGTCTATTCATTGCTCGCGTTTTTCATTATGAAACTCCTGATCGGCATTGCATTATGCTTTGCCTGCATTGTTGTTTTTGTAATATAATGCACAATCACATGTAACTGTGTGTGTATTCCTCCGGTTCATTTGCATTGTGGCCGGGCACTTTCGGTTTCATTGGCGTGAAAGTTGCTCTAATCAAGCGGCGCATAATTTACGAAGGCGTGTTGTTGTTGCTTTCTTTGTGCTTATTCTACAAGCAGCAGACTGGCTGTGAAGGAAAACTGCCTTTGCATAGAATAGCGCGGAAAAAAGCAGACAAAGCGGTTATTAAGTTTATGTGTGTGCGTGAGTGTGACTTGTTAGTAAGAGTTAGGTACTACACCTGTGCGTTTGTGTGTGTGTTATGCAAATTGCTTGCGACTGCAGACAATAATTACTATGGGCGTATATGCATCCATAATGTCAATGATAAATATTAATGTGCGAAATATAATCTTATGCATTTCAAAGCAAAAAACAAGGTAAATAGTTCAAGCTTCCTGCCACTCAGCCGCTCATTAGGGTGCATACTTTAAGATAAGCAGCCTTTTCCTCTCCAGCATTTTTGCATATTCAACTAGCCACCGCCGTGCAACATGCGTATCGCTAGCGTCAGTCGTCCACCGATACCTCTCCTACAGTCGACATGCCTTTGCGAGACTCGATCATCAATCACGCAAAATCGGCTGCGCGTGCACCAACGTTTGTGGCGCTGGCGCTGATTGAAGTGGCGAAACGAAAGACAATTAACAAGAAAGATTTATGAGAATTTCGCCCTGCGCCGCTGGTGATAATTTTTGAGCTATTTATGTCATAACAGTACAGCCAAGCCTCCGTTGGAGACTGCAAACACTTTCTAAAGCAAGATAAGTCCTAAGGAGGCAACATATCAGTGAAATAATTTTGAAATGCGTGAGAGGTGCCACTAAAAATATCTGCCTCTCCTGATATGACGGAAAGGGTGGCCAATTTCTTGGAATATTTTTGAAATCATAGTGGCTTGAAGTAAATTTAAGCTGTGTTAGTAAAAGCGTCACGTTAATTGATTTTTCTTATCAAACATTTTTGAGTTTCGAATAATTGTTTGAGCGAAGTTGAAGAATGAATGGAAAGTCAGTCGCCATAAAACAAAGTTAATTTCGCTGCGAATTAATTTTAAAATTATCTAAATTGGCATTTGGCACTTCAGCAAGCTAATCACTAATATTAATGGCATATTGTGCAATAGCTAATTATATATTTACTTTTGCTAACGCTAGTATATGTCTCTAGCATTATTATATAGTAGAAAAAAATTTAATTGATTTTTGTTGAAGAGAAGAAAATAAATAAATTGATGAGTAGTTAAAGAGCTATAACGGATTTCAAAAATTAACATAGACAAAAAATGTAAGTAATTAAAGCAATTCGTGAAAATTAAATAGAAAAGAAAAAGTTTGCCTCGTCATTTTTTTATAATATAAACTTAACTTCAAAGTAGTTTAAACACTCATTTTCGTAAGAAAAAATGATCAAGGCACTTAACTAAAGTTATAAAATATGTTAGAAAAATTACTCATAAAAAATTTTATTGTAAAAATAGGCTTATTATCAGAACAGATAAATATGTGAGGATTTCACCGCGACCTTACGTCCTTTGTGCCCCCTCCTAAGACAGAACGACTCACCCACCCACAGCATATTGATAATTTTCAGCATACTGCTAGGTTCCAGAGAGGTGATCCGATCCCTATTTGGAAACATGAATCCAAGAGCCTTAATACTGCGCCTGCAGACTGCTATGCAATCCGTAAGCAGGTGTTCTGAAGTGTTAGGCTGCCTGTCGCAAAACAGTCATTTTGCACAAGAAGCTAGATTCATGCGTCTACAGCTCACAGTGACCAGTGTAGAATGCGACAAGTAGTCTGAGTTGGTCACTAGGGAGGTTGATTACATATCTAAACCTGCTGAAGTTGTAACCGCCATTAGCAACTTAGAATGGCGCATGCCTTGACGTTGTTGCCGATACCTCTTACTGCCTACGGCTTCTTCCTTGCTCAGCAGCTCCTTTATGGTTTGAGAACCCACCACGAGCAGGCGGGCTCATCAGCTAGTTCAATCCTGGCTATAACTTTGTGACCGGGCACCCAGATTAGGTGCACTTGATTACGTTTCGCTAGTCTGTTCAGCCGGTTTCTACACTGTTGCACCAGTATCGACTTGATGTCATGGGCAAAATTGCTTTAACTGCTGCTTTACTGTCGCTAAGTATGGTTATAGATCTTAAAGTTGGGATCACTGACTTCGAATTTCGGTAATAAAATTTTAATAATTTCGACTCGTTATTGGAGCGTATATCTTTTCGTGATGAAATGGCAAACTTTACCGAAGAGAAATGTCAAAAGAGCGGGAAAAATATGGCATTTTTTGCTGTCCCTATCGGCCTACTTTTGTAGGCACCGACTTATGGAACAGACCTCTGCTCCAAAAAAGCTCGGAAACTAATTATAGGAAGGCTTTTAATCGCCTGGATATTTTATTTTTCTAAATTAGTTGAATTGTAACAATTAGTTGTGTTTTTTTTTTTTTTGCTTTTATTAGACTTTTTTAGCAAATACATCAAACAAGCTTCTCCTAACTAATTCATTTCCTATTACTATATTATGCAGAACATGCCTTACATGCCGAAAAAGAAAAAAATACCAGCTTAAATATTTTTGTTTTTCAAATTTCAAAAAAGCAGTATCTAACATTTTTCTGGTGTAGAGTTATTTGATTGCAATGAAGTGTCCATCTTTGATATGTTACGCATACGCACCGCCTATAATAAGGCGCTGTAATAAATAATTTATTAGCAAATAAAAAATATGAAAGGAATAGAATTTTCAAATATGTGATAGTCAAAGAGTTTTTTTTTTTTTTTTGAAAAATAAACTTAAGATTTGAGAGCAGCTCAGGCAAAATATTATTAAAAATTTTCAGCAACACTAAGCTACAGCATTATTTCGATTAATAAGTCATCATAAAAAAAAAATATTATAATAATTATATTTCTAAGCCTTCAACAGGGTATATTAGGTTTGCCATGAAGTTTCTAACACCCAGTAGGAAGTGTCAGAGACCCTATAATATATATATATATAAATAAATCATCAGCATACTGAGCTTAGTCGATTTAGGCAGCCACATCTGCGTATATACGCAAACTAGCACTTAGTTTTTGAGATATTGATCTGAAATTTTGTAGACGTGCTTCTCTCTCCAAGAAGTTAATGATTTGTCGAAGGCTCCGATATCGGACCACGATAACATATAGCTGCCATACAAGCTGAATGATCGGAATCAAGACCTTGTATGAAAAACTTTTGTATTTGACGAGATATCTTCAAGAAATTTGGCGTGGAGTATTGTCTATAGTAATTGTATAATATCCGTAGAAATTGTTCAAAACGGTTCACTAAAACACATAGCTGCCATACAAACTAACCGATCCAAATCCAGTTTCTGTAAGGTATATTCTTTATTTGTGAAGATTATTAAAGCTTCGCTGCAATTTTCTTGCCTTGTCTTTTCTCTTCTTAAGCAAATCTGTATGCTTGCACTGTTGTCTATATCAAAAATTTCAATCTTTTTTTTCTGCTGTATTCTTCTACTGCTGCTAAATATTCGAATAGTTTACAAATAAAATTGATGCCACTAAACTTGAATAGACTAACTAATGACGCTCAAATTGTTCGACAAGCAGCCAACTGCGCATGCACATATGACTGTATTATTATGTTTGCATATGCAAATGCTGCTGCATTCTGACATCAATCGTCGCAATCATGAGCATTTAACGAATTATTACTTCTCAAAAATATGCAAATCATTAATTACACCGGTTCATGCCAAGCAGCAGCAGGTTCCAAAAAAACAGCTAACAAAAATTAATAGAATTCAAATGCCAGTGCAGCTGGTTGAATTTACGTGAGCTAAGTGGCTGCGCATGCGCATGAATTTCTGCTTTTTTGCAGCCAAACTGCTTATTTATGACAGCGCAGGCTCAGCGTGCACAGCTTAAACATTTAAGCACACAAAACACAGTATTTTACAATGCTAAATTATTGGTGAATCCATATTGTGTCAATTTTCGGCATTTTTTATAGTATTTATGCACTCGCGTACGCCGTTTTGGCAAGAAGTTTCTTGCTTCGGCAGAGAAATCAGCTCAGCGGCGGTTGTGTGTGGGTGATGGATGCCAATTTGCGTGGCATTTACATAAAGTGGCAGCGTAATGTCGCTGAAATGTGGCTGTCTGCACTTGTTGGCAGCTAAATAACGGTATATGCATGTATGTATCATTTCGCGTTGCTTCCAGTGTGATGACACTGCCAACTGCTGATTTTTGCGCTCAAATGTTCTTATGTTTTATGTTCACGCTGTCATATTTAGTCTTTAATGTTGTTCTTGTACTGTGCTGTTGTCAAACAGCTTTACATAACTTTATTTTGTGTATGTTTCGGCTGTGTTGCCATACCTGCTTTATGTTTTCATTGCTGGCTTCGACTTTTGGTTTCGGCATATCTAACCAGCCCTCAGTGCTTAACTGCCATGTTTATCACTGCCAGCAGTGATGCTTACTTATTGTTGTTGTAATGTGTTTTTGTTGTCATATATTTTATCGCTTTGCCGTTTGTAGCTTTTTTACGTCTTTTTTCTCAGTTGATAGTGACTAATTTGAAAAATCGCTTATGACTGCTGAGCAACTATTAGCAATTCAAATTGATTGTCATATAATGCGGCTTTGGGGAGATAAATTTTGCGAATTAACTATTTTTAACAACAAATATTTTAGGAGGGTGTGTATCATGACAAAACCAGGAAAAGTATCAACGATGAGGAAATGTAACAAACCGACACATCTTTGTTACTTCTAATATGGCTGAATGAAGTTTAAGATCTCACCTTTCCTATGTGATATGATACAATGTGATTGGTAGCATTGGAGATATACGACTGCAATGACATCTATTGACAAAATACGAAAAGACTTTTTCGACTAACAAATATGTAGGATTATATTTAAATTTTTTATATTATAATATTATTCAGTGAAAAGAAAAGCTTTTAGTAAACAGATAATAACATTAAAAGTAAAATTCACTGATTTTTTTTAGTTTTAAAAATATTTTTATAAAATTAGAAAAATAAGTTATATAAATTTTGAAATTAATATATCGAAATATTTTTCACTTTTTGAACATTTCATAAAAAATTGTGGTTGTTGGCTGCCGAAGCGATTTTTGAACCATAAACCGATTTTTAGTTTTTGGTAAAAAAAATTCGTTTTCAATAAAGAGTCACAGAGGTTTATCTCATTCAGTCAGAGACAGAAATATGCAAAGCGAAACTTTTGCAAAAAATTCAATTTTTACTCACTTTCACATAAATAAAATAACAAAAATGTGGCTTGCTAAAAATTTCATTAAAAAAAATATTTCAAAATTTAATTAAAATTTTAATGAAATTTTTTCGTTTGGCATATTAGCTTTAACGAAATTTGAAACAATGCCGCTGTGATGAAATTCCACTCACATATGTATTAGCACATGCAACACGGGCAGACTGACACCGATTCTGCAGCAGCTTCCGCCAGCGGGGCGCTCAAATGAAGTTATTACTGACTTATTTGCACTTACTGCCTTTCCATTGTAACTTGCAACGCCATTGTAATTCCACCACTGCATGCCAAACATACGTATGTGCGCCATGCCGCCGCCTGTTGTTGTTGTGCGCTGTCGCTAGCTGCTGTCGCGGATAATGATGTTGTCACTCGGCGTCAGCGCGCGCTCGCTGGACGCCCATCAGCTTAGCATAACCTGATAGATGGCATATTTTAACGCGCATATGTATATGGTTTGATTCATATATATGTATATATGTATATATGTGTGTGTGTTTCACGCACCGTTTCCCATCAACGGCGACACCTCTTTGTTATCATTTTTCGCTGCGGTTTGGCAGCGCTCGGTGTGTTTGCCTTCTTTTCATCGTCTATTTCATGAATCTGCTTTGGAAGCGCGGCGACAGGAAGTCAAATTTGAATATAAATAACATCGAATGCATAAATACATGCAAGACTTAACGGTCCGCTGTTATGTTGTTGGTGAACTTAATGCCCTGTAAACTTTTTGCGTGTTTTGCTTTGAGTTTCCGCTTGAATTTTCGTAAATAAATTATGATGCGCGAAAATCGCCGCTTGCAAATCAGCAAACGCAATTTTTTTTTCTCGCAATCAGCAGAAACTCATATTTATGTAGCCATCTTCGTCTGCACGCAGCGAAACGTTAAACCGATTCATTTGAGCGCGCAATCGCAACGCTCTCAAACATTCACTAATCTGCACTGTTACCTTTATAGTTTTTGCTGTTGTTGTGTGCTTTTGCGTCTGCTACCGCCGCTGTGGGTGCAAATAAATATCTGATGCCATCTCACCAGTCATAACAGTTAATCGAACACTTCACTTTTCAAGCGCAGTTCGCTTGTTGTTTGTTGCTTTTGTTTGTATTGCTTCTCACACGCAGCAAGCAGCGGCGATATGCAAATTTCCCACTGTGCACAGTGTGCCTATTGTCTGTGGCTTCCTTTTGCTCGTCTTCATTATAATGTAGCGCATAATTTTGTTGTTGTTTCTCTCTTGCCATACACATTTGGTTTGCTGTGTGGGTCTACTTCTGCTTCCTCTTCGTCTTCTGATGCCGTTTGCATTCAACGAAATTCCAAATATTTATATGGACCTGCTGTGCTGGTTTCTTAAATTAATATTTAATGTGTTTGTTGTTGTCTTTTTTTTTCTTTTATTGAAGCGATTACTGAATGACTAACTTAATGCTTGTATTGTTTGCGGTTAGTTTTTAAGTGCATTGTTGTTATTTGCTGTTGCAGTTGAAATTCTTCAAGGTGTTAATAATTCTTCGGTTAATTTGTTGGTTGCAATCACATTGCTGGTGATTAATAACCGCTTGTAAAGGCCGCAAATTGGTGATTTTTGATGAATGTGGTAGACAGATGGAATACAAATGTAGGAGCTTTTAGGCTTGAGAGCTGTCACTGGTGTATCACTGACCCTAAAATTTTGCTGGTGCAGCAAATAGTGCACAATTCTTAATAAGATTTAACAGAAAACTTTTCCCTGAAGCATTTTAATCTATGGTAAGAACTTGCCAAGCATTGCCAGAAGAAAGAGTATTCACTTCTCCTAGGTGCCATGTCACAGAGGCACCGATGTCAGTTGCAGAGTAGATAAGATTGCCAAGAGTAGTATATAGCTGTCACCTGAAAACATGGTCAACAATAGAAAACCCATGCATTGTTCAAACGACAATCTAAATAGAAGCATGGCAAGGATAATCACAGAGCGATGGTAGAATCTTTTTAACAGCAAAACTGCAAATTTCATATGTAAAACAGTAGACCAGAAAGTTCCTACTAGTACTCGATAGGACTGTAAGAACATGATTGGCTTACGCACTGTTCTTAGTCTCGCTGGCATAACCCTGTTGAATGGGTCTGACAGATTGAGAAGACTGCAGAAAATGTCAAGATCGAGGCACCAGAAAACAATAAGCATCTCTTGTGCACTTGTACCGCATTGACACTGCTGTACTTTGAGCATTTGGTACCCACGGTACTAGTCAGCAGAAAAGGTATTGCTGGAGGCCACAGAATCTGTGGGAATTCGCGTGGAGCATAGGCATTCTAAAGGGTGACTACTCCTCATGGATGTCTTAATCGAACACCACCTGTTACGCAAAGGACCAAAACTGGTCTAAAGGGGGATCATTTGCCTATTAGACTTATATAACATGACCTAAGAACGTGCCAATTTATTATTTTTAATATTTTTAATATTGACTGTAGTGAAATTATTTTTGATTTTGAATATTAAGCTCGTATTATTTATATACAAATATCGTCACCTAAAATGCAAAACAATGTATCATTAAAAAAAGCGAAATTCAGGTTTTTATTGCATACGCATAAAAATATAAAAATTTCAGCTTCCGCTGTTAGATATAACCAATATATAACTTACATATAACCAATATATATAGTCAATATATAACCACTTTTTACCCAATGTATAACCATTTTATAACCAAAACTCAAATCATGTTTCAATATGAGTGGTTTCTATTATACAAATTTTTCTACGTTTCTAAACTTATGAAAAGTGGTGTTACGTTATTTTGCATTTTAGGTGACGATATATGTATAATCTATAGTATAATTCTGAAATATGAATAATGTAGAACTTTTTTCTTTGTATACATATAAATTAATAACGTGCTTCCTCTTTATACCCTTGAACTCTCTTTCTTTTATGAAGAAACTTTTTCGTTTATGTCTATGTGAGTCTTTTGGTAAAAATTGCTGTAGTCTCCCTCAAACACAAACTACCTTTCAATTTTTATTTTGGACCGACACACACATAGTCTTATAAACACCAATACTCGCGCACTCACACACGCATCCTTAAACCCTTCAATCAACGCTAGCAAATTCCCCATATATTAGACCCACAGCTTGCTATAAGCCACAGCTCGTAAATAAATTCGTCACAGTGTCATAAATGTAGCGCACAAGCAACAACAACCACAATCCAGTTAAAAATATGCGCCAAATTTCGCAATATTTCATGAAAACATTAAATTACACCAAAAACAATAACAACAACATCAGCATTTTATATAACACCCACTAACTTTTACTTTCAATTGCCGCTGAATTTGTTTTCATTTTCGTTAATTTTTTGCCTTTCCATTTCCATTGCAGGTAAGAATACGCGACGCTGTGTATCGGCTTTGGGTACGTGCGCCCCTAATCAATTGCCAAATTGAGTTAAAAAGTGGCAACGAGCCATAACCGGCCACTCAAACAAAAACAAAGCAAAAAACATGACAAAAAAAGACGAAGAAAAAATTGCAAAAACGTAAAACGCCAAGAGGTAAGCTAGCCGAAAGCTCTTACAATTACTGTGTTAGAAATGTTAGGTATAAAATTGGACGAGCGGCCAGGCTGGCCACTGAGCCGCAGCTATGCGCCTTGGCCGTAGAAAGCAGCGCCAGGGCAGCGCGGGCAATGAAACTGGCTCACATGGCTTTTTGCGCAATTTCTCGTGTCTGCTTGCGGTAGTTGTTGTTGGCGCTCGCTTTTATGCTTTATATTTGTGTGTGTGTGTTTGCAGGCAGCGTGAAGAAGTGTGCGCTCAACTAGACCATCTCCGCAATTCATTGTAATTTATTATTTGGCCACACACACACACAGCACTCGTTGCCGCGTGCCGTCACTTTGTGTTTGTTTTTGGTGTTGTTAGTGCTTGTTTTTTTTGGTTTCTTACGTTGTTTAGCTAATTGTGGGTCTGCGCGTCTTGATGATGATGCATAAAGTAGTAAACTATGCAATAAAGTTGTAGGCAAAATTAAATGCGAATGAAAATGCTATAAAAGCGCCAAAATAAACGACTTTGAGAGACATGTAAAGTATGTAGTTTGACAAAAACAACAAGAAGTGCATTTAAATACTATTTCAAATATTTCTGAAGCTTTGAGTTAAGATACAACTTTTCATATTGACGAACTTCATCAGATGTACGGGTGGTTAAGAGAAAAGCCAATAGAGAGCGGGGACTTTTAGTCGCGGTAGTATCCCAATGGGCCTCCTAAATGACTATGTGTAGGTCTATCTACCTGCCTACCTCATTCTTTAACATCTCTTGATTATTGTCCTAAATACTAAAGTTGATTGGATGCGAAATAGTTTTGGAGATACAGCCTTGAAAAGTTGATATTTTAATGCATTTTCAAAGTCGATCATCAAGATTTCCCGCGAACTACTACACAATCAATCTTGATGAAATTTTAAAATTTTTACCGCGAAATTGTTCACCTGAATTTTGAGTTTCTTCTTAAAATATTAGGAAAATTATAACGCACCAAAAGCAAATGCAAGCTTTTCAAGGCAACACACAAAAAATTATTATTTTTACTGAATGAAGAAATGCTGAACTCCAAATTAATGAAAGCCATAATTTTCCTATAAAAAACTGGGTCATATCGACAGCATATGTGAAACAAGCGCAATCTTGTTATTATTATTGCTACTTGTACACACACACACATAACAATTGTCCGAATAATAATATGAGCGCCAGAAAGTAAAGATGGTGTTGGCCAAATTAAATAATAACTGTACTTCAAATGGTTACTAAATAACAGTGCAAGTAACAATTGTCTGAGTATGCACGCCCCCAAAAAGCCAAAAATAAATAAAAAATAGAGTAAAAATCGTAATAATAAAATTAGCGCAGAAAGCACTTACCCGTTGGCAACTCAACTGAACTCGGTGGTTAAAAAAATGTGTTAAATGGCGGTCGGCGAAGAAACAGTTGAGCCCTGTTAAGTAACTGGGGCAAGTGAATGTGTGGCAAATTGATTCCCACGAACTTGACTTATGCAATTTATGCGGCAAAGGAATTTCAAATCGGTAAAAATTATATGTAATCTTTTTGGCGAAAGGATTTTGTATACAATATCAGACAAATTTTGAAATTAAATGCATTGGAATATGTGGTGCAAAGAAAATCGTGTATGTTATAAAAAATTAAAGCTATCAATCATGAAATTGCGATTAGGAAGTTATTTCTATGAAATTAAGGCTTCGGAACGATAGTACCGCTGTTATTAGTTATCATCGATTATTTAAAAATAATAATCGAATTATCGATTATTGTAAATTATCGATCATTATTAACTATCGATTATTGTAAATTATCGATCATTATTAACTATCGATTATTATTAATTATTGATTGAAATTAATTATTAAATATCGATTATTATTAATTATCGATTGCTATTAACTATCGATTGTTATAAATGATAGTACATATACTAAAAACAACAATATAACTTTCGATTATTTTGATTTTCGATCATTAATGACTATCTATTATAATTGATTATCGATTACTATGAATAATCTATTTCTATGAATTACCGATTATTGTAAGCTATCGATCATTAATAACTATCTATTATTATTAATAATCGGTTGCAATGAAATATCAAATAGTAATAAATAAAGATTTTAATTAATTACCAATTGCTACTGAGTATCGATTGTTATAAATGATTGTACAGATACTAAAAATAATAATTGAATTATCGATTATTTTTATTTCCGATCAATAATAACTGTAAACTATTGATCATCGATTAACTATGAATAATCGATTTCTAATAATTATCGATTATTTTAAGTTATCGATCATTAATAACTATCTATTATTATTAATAATTGATTGCAAATGATACTAAATATATACATATATTACTGAATATAGAATTTTATGAGTTATCGATTTTTATTAATGATTGCACAGATACTAAAAATAATAATCTAATTAACGATAATTTTTATTAACGATCTTTATTAACTATAGATTATTATTAATTATCGTTTTATAAGAATTATCCTTTATTAGATAATACTGATGAATAGCAAAGATCGGGACCAATGATGAGCTTACATGTGTCCTATGTAGGGGTGTAAGAGGTGTCCGTCAGCAAATATTTTCTTCAAGTCTTCAAGTTTTTGGACGTGTAGTAACATATGCAAATGGTAGGCAGTTGTTGCACTTAAAGTTCGAATCGGGAGTTGCGTAAAACTGTCAACTAATCACTCAGCAGATGCACACTAGTCGGCATTTTTCCTCATCAAAGGTAGTTTTTAATTACAAAATGTGTAGCTAGCGGTTAAAGCTTAAGGAAGTTGAGATAATCTCTCATTTCCTCGATTATTGCGATTAATTTAATTGATATCCACAAATGTGCTGCTCGAGATCACATATATTTTCCAACAACAGTCGGAAATAATAAATCTGCCACCATTACATATAATGAAAGGTGTCTTCATTCCCGGCATACCCATTCTTCTGTCGCTTGCTTTCATATTTTGAATTTCTTTGTAAAAAAAAATTGCGTATATTTTTCTGAAGGTCAGCTAGGCGGTGAATGGCAATGTTGTTCCTGCCTCTTTCAGCAGCACCGCTACATGTTTGCTGCAGCAGAAAATTGCTGTATGATTGGGAATGCATAAAAACAGCTATGCTGCAAGGCCGGTCAGCTTTAAACAACAACAGCGCAATCATCACACTCAAAAGGGTCAGCAAGGCATTTATAATAATTGTTACTTTTCAACTGATACCAATCGACAACGCCGCCACGGTGTTGTAAATCCACTTAACACATGTTCGCCTGAATGTTTTTTCGGCGCGTGCAATTTGCCCAAAACTCGCATGCGATAAAAGTGATTTATTATTTGGTTATCTGCAATTTCAAGCTGCTTGTTGGTTGGTGTGTTGTTGCGTGCTAACTCGATTTAGTGATAAAGAGATCAGCTATCTTAAATTGGGCTCAATGTAAATTCCTGTGCGCTGATTTTGCTCGGGAGATACAAAAGTAACTGTAAATTTTGAAAATTTTGAAATTTTTAGAAGGCTGAGTCGGATTTGTGAGCTTAGCGATTTGTTGTGGCTTGTAACACTAACAATTTTTGATCCAATTATTTAACCACAAGTGTGGCTTAACAGTTGTGCCGCTAACTCGAGTTTATCGAATTGAGTTTATTAACAAATGTGAAGTTTTGTTATTTAGTTTTGACCATAAAAAATGAAGTGGGTTTCTTTGGTTAAAAAACAGCCTTTTTTCATAAATTTTTTTCACATAAAAACTGAAATATTTTATTCGAAGTTTTTATTGGTAGAAACATGTACTATTAAAAAAGAAATTCTGAAAAAAATATTTTAAACTTGGCCATTGCGAAGCCATGCCCCGCGTTGGCAGGATAATTCCTTACAGGGTCATCTAAAGTGAAAAATTACGTGATTTAGTTAAAATCTTAACATAGAACTTGGACGAAGAGGGGGGAAAAACTGAAAACTGGCCTATTCTCTACCACTTTTATTAGAAATACCATAAAATCATATATCAGTCTCATTGTTTCGCAAATTTTAAGCACCCATCCACTTAAATGAAAATCAACCAATTCAATTACCGCATTTTCAAGGTCATTAATATTCAATAACCAAATTTTCATATTTATTTCACTAAAACACACATATACCGTAAGCAAGCATTTAAGCTCATTATTGTGAGTCACAACTGGATGTAATTCCAATCGAATAGCTCTTCCTCTTCTTGCACCGTTACACGCCTGTCCCGCTGTTTGTGTCGCAATCAGTCACGCATCATGACACAATATGACAGAGCTCAACACCACAGCAAAATCAGCGCGCACTGCCAAGGAATACCACCGCAACTGGGAGCAAAGCTGCCAGCCCAGCAACAAAAACAAAAACACGCAGCAACAATGCATTGTGTAAACAGCAACAATCGGATAGCGTGTCGCTGACATCAATGCCACACAGCGTTCCATGTTGCTTCCTTCCCTGTCACCAGCGCGCACACTCAACCAACAGCTTGCCACTGGTGCACCTATAGGTATGCAGCGCAGTTGCTTTACTTTGTTGCTGCCATTGTTGTCGGCGGCTGTGTGGCAATGCGCGAGTAAGAATGAAAGTAAAAGTGCATCTTGAGGTTGGCTTTTTGTTGTTTTTGCCTTTTTGTAAATATTTTCACAGCAACTTGTTTTTTTTTTTTTGCTGCCGAGTGTTGCATGTTGTGCCTGGTTGCGGTAACCGGTAACGGTAGTTGCAGCGGTAGCGGTAAAGTAATATAATGCGCTGAATTTTTTAAGTTTTCTGCCTTTCGTTGCACGGCTGTTCCCTTTTGTTTTTGCGCTCACTTTTCGCGCGTTCGAACGACCTTGGCGTGCGTCTCTGTGCCAATTGCTGGCTGCTGCAGGCGATTGTTGTTGACTCCGGCGGCTGTATATGCTTGTGGAGTTACCTAGAGGCGTAGCAAGCGGAACTGGCATCGTTTACAGCCGGTTATGATGCGGTTATGAGCATTGAGTATCTTCCATTTGATTTCTGATCTTCTGCAAAAATAAGCACGAAGACACACATACACAGGTATACATTCACTGATGGCAGCTTACGGTGAGGTGATTGAATTGATTTCGTTGTTCTCTTTCAATTTTATTTGTAGTGGAGGAAGAGTATCATTGTATTTTGAGGTTAAAAAAAGTTTTGGTTTTCTTATGGACCATATCATTTCCATTGAAGAAAACTGGAAGAGTAGAGCTTTGTGCAGCTTCATGTCTAAACCAAAATAGTAAATGCAGGAGAATTAGCTGTAGAAATTCAGCCCTAAAGCCGCAACTTCTTTTCGGGTTTTATGTGGCGGTCATCGATGCAGTTCTTTCATATCGTCACCTAAAATGCAAAACAACATATCTTCAATAAAATCTAAATTGAGTTTTTTTTATTTCTTTCAATTCACTATATCATACATTACATAAAATTTTCAGCTGCCGTTTTGATATAACCAGTATATAACCATTATATAATCAAAACTGAAATTTTGCTTCAATATGACTGATTTCATTATATCGCCTTTCCATCGCCTGTAAACCTATGAAAAGTGATGTTACGTTATTTTGCATTTTAGGTGACGATATAAAATGAGCAGAAAAAACACAGCTTACAAAAATGTAACCTCAAATAGTTGGAAACACTCGTAAACGTGACAAAATAACATAAAACGTGTCCCATAGCAGTTCTTTATATATCCAAAAAATCAGTGAAATCTTATTCTGATTGCAGGATTGGGAGCAGAAGATGATTCACGCCTCATCAATCTCTGGTCTCTCATTATAAACGCTGGGTAAATGCGCCCAGCTGAGGTTTCCGCTTGGAAAAATTTGACAGAAAGGTTTTGTATGCAAGAAGAATGAGCCTCAATATTCATTAATGGGTTCAAAATAGACTGCGCTGTAAGCCAGTGAGAGAACACCTAAAAGCCGCTCCTTTTTTGCATGTGCCCAACTTTCCAGTAATATTCACAAGGCTGCGGCGCATAATTTTATTGGCAATTTTAATGCAGATCGCTTTTTGACCCCACCGCCTTTTTAAAAAAACTTCTTCTTATGAAGTGACCTCCACAAGCTCTTGTATGACTCCAGTTAAATCCACGCAACAGCCATTCCAACAACTTTCGCGCATCGCTTTTGCAACCGCTTGTGTTGGCGATTTCATAACTAAATCATATAATTCTGCCAAACACACACACGTACACACAGACATATTTTGTTAAATTTGACATTTTTGATTTGTGGCAGTGAAAGTGCCGTCAGCGCCACAATTCACGCTTCTTGCTGCGTCTACAGGAAGTGCCTGGAAAATTTGCGTCCAAAACTAAAAGTAAATAAATTTCAATAATTTGCTGCCACAGTCAGCTGACTGCTCGGCATGCTGCTGGCAGCATATCATCAGTGACAACACGCGTGGCATGCGGCAATGACGCTTTTAACCTTTCACTTTCCATTAGCCAGATTTTTGCAATCAAGGCGACTTTTTTCTTGCCACTTCTCCCGATTATTTCTACCATGTATTGCTGGTCTTAAGTTTCTCTTGTTGTTGCTTTAAATTTCATTGCTTTATTAGCCGAAAGCCGCAAGAGTCGTGCGCAAACTAAACCACTGCGCATGCTTGGCCAAAACACGAACACTTACCGTTTATGAAAAGCAACAACAACACCGCAATTGGGCGCCAGCGTAAATTGCTGTCAAATACGTACAGCAACAACAACGCATTTAATTGTGTGCAGCATTGGCAAAAAGCGGAAATGTGCGTGAAAATTTAATGGTTGACATTCTGCGGCTGCGCGGCTACAATGCAGCACCGTTAGCTGCGCACTTGTTTGCCCATATTATGCAAGCACCTGTTGCTGTTATGAGCTGGAGTGTCATATCTGTGAAGACACGCGCATCACCTGCTGCCGCGCCGCGCTGCAATTGCGTTTCGTGCGCTCATCTGCGCGTGCGCAATACGAGCTTCGGCGCCGCTGCATGATTAATGGCTGCTTCGCCGATATTTTCATAATTTTCTGCGTAAAACAAACTGTGTCTAATTTCAGCAATTTCAAGTGCCAAGTCAACTAGACAAGCAACTGACAGCATAATGAGGCGTTTTGGGGAAGCTTGTGCGCATGCGTTTGCTAATCCACTTAAGTAACACGCAATTAGTGGATTTTTTCATTGAACGCAACGTACGATAATTATAATTATTAAATTTTTAAATTTTAAATTATGGTTTTTAGTGGTGGCGCTTGATCAACTACTTCGGCAGGTTTTGGTCGACCTACTTTCGATTGCGTTACTTAAAGAAAGGTTTATTTGTTGAGTTTTCATTGACTTAATGTTAATTTAAGCTTCAGAAAAATCCTCTAACTGAACTATTCTGAAGCCGCTGCTTGAATTTTTCGAATATTTCTTTTGTCAAAAGTCAACAATTTTTCTTCAGAGCAAAGTAATATTGATACCCGGACAATAAACCTTGGTTGATTGACTGAAAAGGGAGGCGCAAAAGACCGGACCGTAGGTGGCACTTTGGACATCATTAAGCTCATTATGATCCCGGGAGGTAAAAAATTTAAGTTTTTCCAGCAACTCCGTGATTTTTTTTCTTACCTCAGCTGTCCAATGCCTCTTAGGCTAGAGTATTATGGGCCGCAATACTGTCGCCTCTTATTCGGTTGAAGGCTGGGCATTCGCATAGATAATGATGCAGTACCTCATCATCATCAGCGCATGTTTTGCATTCCGCCGACGCCACTTTTTGTAATTAATAACAATCGTTAATTAATAACAATCGATAGTTTATAATAATCGATAATTAATAATAATCAATAATTCGTTTACTTTTTTAGTATTTGTACAATCATTTATTATACATAATCGATAATGTATAGCAAACGATATTTAATAATAATCGATAGTTAACAATTATCGATAATAAAAATAATCGATAGTTAGTTTATTATTTTTAGCATTTGTACAATTATTTTTAGTAATCGATTACTCATAACAATCGATAAGTAATAATCGATATTTAATAATATTTGACAATTCATTAGCAATCAATAATTTAAAATAATCGATTATTCGATTATTATTTTGAAAATCTCTACAATTTGTTCATAATAACCGATAAAAAAAAGGAAGGATCTTATGGCTAGGTGTCCTGTGATACCTCCTACAATATTACTATGCTTTCTTTCGCCTAGAAGTAGAAACTTTTTGGTTTTGCCCACGATCAACGCTATCCCTAAATAATTTTGTTGTATATCCTGTGTTGCTTGTGTTCTAAGACCTGAGGTGTTTATCTGGGATCCTTTGCTTCAAACAACCCTTGAAGTAGCTGAATGGCCTGGATCAGTTTAGCGGAGGATGTGTCTCCAGCAGCCACCGAGCGGGCTAGCTCGTCTTACTGTTCATTTCCTTATATTCCTATATGACCGTGTACCCAGATGATATTAACCGAGTTGCCTACTGAAAGTCTAGTTATTGCCGGCTTGCATAACCTGTCGCAATGAGACTTAGTATTGACGCTAAGGGTGGCCTTAATTGTCGCTTGACTATCCACTGGGATGTTTATGGACTAGCTGAAGCCTACTGAGCACCTTTTACATATCGGTAAATCTTAAAGTAAAATTTTATTCATAACAAAGTTAGCCGCTAGTGGGTACTTTGGTACAAAATTTATAATTACGAATTTTAGCAGCTCTTACTTTGGAAAGAGCTTCATAAAACGGATCTGATGTAACAAATATTGACATTACTACATTGAAATAAATTTTGCCACACCCTTTAATCCTTAATATTTTAACTTCTCACTCTAGTAAAACAGAAATCACTTTTCTTTTTTCCATTAAGCCTTTGCCAAAGTCAATAATGTCATAGAGTGTGAATTAATTCACTTAAATATCAACAAAACTTCTCAAAAATTGAATAATATTTTTTAAAATAATTTAAAACAAATTTGATACTCCCTCTGGTACAAAATATTTGCTCATTAAATAAAATAAAGAGTATTCTTTACACCTAAATCTGCTTTGCTTCTGAAATTCATCAGTCGAGTTCGCTGCAAAAGTCTTTTGTTACTGCCTCCTTCAAAAGCTTCACAAATAATTGTTAAATCACTTAATTTATAATGATACATCAAAGCAATGATAAATTTGACTTTTCCAATATTTGTCTTCCAATAAAGTATTACAACTTTTCGCTGACGCGCAGGCGCCGTGTGTGTCCGCGTCGCTTGCACGAAATGTCAATTAATAGCTGAAACGACGCGCTGCAAATATGGCACTGGAAAAAGCGGAAAAATTACTTCACTGAAGCACCAAAATAAGCGGCAATCAGTTTTTGTCTACAACAAAAACAGTTATTTACGAAATCCGGTATTTTTATTTCACGACAAAATATAAAAGAAAAGCACGCCAAATATTTCAATTTCAATGTCAACGCAAGAGGCTAACAGCCGCTGGCAGCGATAAGCGCGAACTTGTCGAACTTGCAGCGCTAACACTGCGTTGACAACAACTGCCATGCCCAACGGCGTTGCGTTGTTGTGGCAAAGTGGTGAAGTGGCAGTGCGGCAGGTTTCCATAAATAAATTTAAATTGAAATTGCGTATAAAATATAAAATAATGCATTTAATGTATAGTGGTGTGTGCGTTGCATGCCACTATTGTTGTTATTTGTTTGCTTTTTTCATGAAAATTGTAAGTGGCAACGCCAAACTTAGTTCCAGTTCGAACAAAGCAAACTAGCTCTGGTGGGTGTTGGAAAAATGCTTGCGAAATTGGCAGTGGAAATGTGGTTTGAGGAAAATTTAAAAAAATCAAAAGAAATTTGATCACTTTGCACTTGATTCAATAAATTAACACATTATATTGCACACACAATCACGTATATATAAATATACATACATGAACACAAGGCACGTTTGTAAGATGCAGTTTGGCTTAAGTGCGCCTTTCGATGATAGTCGAAAATACGAAAATGACAAAATACGAAAATACTTTTTCGACTACCCAAAATTTTGAATTTTTTAGTTGCTGAATTTTGTACGCATTCAATATTTGAACAAAATTTGGGTTATTTTATTATCAACATTCCATCTTATGAAGATAGACAGAGTCATACTCACTTAACACTACAAAACGTTGTTTGGCGGATTCAAATCACTTGACATGGATATCATCTGATTGATACACTTTCCGATAATGATTGGTAAACAAACATTTTTATGAACGAAATCATGTTTCTACGAGTTATAATTACTTTGACAGCTAATTTCACAGCTATCCCTGCAGAGTTTTTTGTACCATAATTCTATAAATATTACCCTGAAACAACAACTTGATCTTATTCGATATATGAGGGTATTTTGATGCTTATTTCGAAGCTACTGGCATAAGAAAGAGTAGGAGCCCTCAGTTGTCTAAGGCGAACCTTCGGATTAACCCAGTAACCTAACCCAACTACTATATCTTTAACAAAAATTACAATAATCTCAACATATTCACATGATCAATGAAACCTAAAACTGTTTCGGCTCGATTACAGCTCGCTGCCTAATAGCACAGCATTCAAATCATATTTTTTTCTTTTATTTTCAATTTTAGATTGATAGCTGTGCTTTGTACTAGCATTAAAAAAAATTATTTAAAATCTTCATTTTACATACATACTTATAAGGGGACAAATATGTTTGGGCCGCACAAATGCAAACAATTGCTCAAGCGGCGGCTCATAATGAGCGAAGGTTAATTACGCGTTAAATTTCCAGTCTTTAGCGCATTAGTTTTCACAAAACAACAAACCTGTTCAACTCTCAGCAGATAGTTTTTATTTCTTAAATTTTTCTTAGTATTTAATTTGTTTATTTTTTCTGCTATTTTTTGCTTGAGTGTGTTTGTGTATGTTTTTGCATAAATTTAATGCTTTCATATGCAAATTTTGTATATAAATCTTGAAGGCAGCAGCAATGAGGGCTAACCTACAGATTCACCTAACTATAAATAATTCTCTGAAGTAAAGTATGACAACAACAATAACCTGTGAGTCATAATATCCGCATTTTGTGGGGTTTTTCAAGAGAGTCAGTTTGGCATGGCGATTCGATGAAATCACTGAGGATGTGTTATTGAGATTTCAAATATTATTGGATTCGAATTATTTCTTATTTGTATGAAAACATTAATAAAGGATAAGGTAAATATTTCAGTGCACCAAAGCTTTTCGTAATTAGTCAAATTTGCCTTTTATAATTAGTTTTGGTAAAATACCATATACTATGTCAGTTTTGGTTGGAGATAACAGCCCAGAAAAGCCCCTGGCCTGACACATATGCGATCCAAAGCTGAAGATGAATTTCTTTCCTAGTATGGGTAAAATATATGTATGTATGTATGTCAGTTTTGGTTCAAGATGTGCCTTCTATGGTAGCTGGATTGGTAAATATATCCCGAATAACTAATTTTTGGAAACATATCAAAATATTCTTGTAAAGAAAGATTGAAAAAACTAATCGAAAATACGTTGTTTTGGAGCCATAAAGCTATAGAGTCTATATCAGCTATAAACTACGGTTATCTAAAGCAAACTTAATTGAAGTATTATGGCAGTTTAAGACTATAGAAATATTTCTGCAATCAAAAGATATCGTAAGCATAAAAAATCAACCAAAAATTTATAAATTTTCCAAAATTTAAACAAACTCAAATCACAATCTTGGCCTTATTCCCAAGCAGCGCGAGCAAATTTATAGCCACGGAAGTAGCTGAAAGTATCAAGCGCTACAAGACACATAAATCCAAGCTGACTTTCGGCTAAGCGCAAGTTGTCATGTCATTTGCAATTGAGCGTGAATTGATAGCAGCCGAAACAATGTATTATAACAACAACAGCAAATGCATGAAAAGTACTTTGTAAACACACTTAAGCGTTTCGTACGAGCTGCTTGAGCCTCAAGGCAGCTCATGTGGCAGATTTGTTCTTAAATCCGGCTTATTGACAGCTTAAGTGATTGATCGAGTGATAACAGCGTGAAACGCGAGAAGGTGTTCAAGCTACAAAAATTTAGTTTGAAAGCAGACAAAAGGCAAAGGTTGAGTGTCAGACTACGGTGAGTGGTTTGTACTTTTAGGTTATGCCATTTTTGTCAAGTGACAATCCACAATGATAAATCAATTTAACCACTCGCTGTTGAGCTTTTGTTGTTATTGTCAAACTTTATTGTTAATTACAGTTGGCGTAACCTTGACTTTGGCTTGCCTGACCGCAAGTTGAGCAATCATTTTTGCCTGTAAAAGCAAACGAATTGCAAGCGAGTTGAGTTTTTCGAATTGAAAACACATGTTTCCGTTGCTAGGGAGAAAGATAGTAGAAACCAACGCACATCTCCACATAAATTAAAAATCAAATAATTATAAAAGCACACACATGAAGTGACAGGCAAAACTACACGGCAGAGTCTTTGTAAAGTTTCGCTTGCTGTCAACTTTGAGGCTCCGCCAAGCTGTGCGTTTGATTCGCCGGTCTGCTGGCTATCTTTTCACGTCGTTGTCTTTTCAAGATAAAACAGGTGTTTTGGCTGACGCCATATTATTGCCAATAAACGAAATGAACAATCAGTGATGACAACAAAAACATCGATTGCAAACAACAAGACAAACTATGTTTCTAGCGGCTTTTTAACACAATAAAACGCACAAATGACTATTGCAAAAACAAAAACAAATAATCAGAAACAAAAGAAAAGGCAACAAAACATTAACAACAAATAGTAATATCAGCCATTAAAATTGAAAGATGAGGCGTTGTGTAGCGTCTATGTAAATTCATGGCACAAGCGCGAAGAAGATAAAACAAGCTTCGTGTTATTCGAAAAATATAAAAAAATATAATTTCTTCAATAAGATTGTTTGGAGTTTTTGTCAAACACTGTTGCTATCAAAGTGTAAGATTATGAGTTTCTAGGATTACATGGATCAAGGTGTGGTCAGCAATAGACAAAAATATAGAAATCTTTGTGTGGTTTTGTAAAAAAATGTAAAAAAAACTAAAACTTTTTATATTTCATGAAAACAAAAATTTCGATTCAATTAATTTTTAAAACTTAAGTTTGAATATTTTCTTAAAAAATAAATAAAAATATAAAAATTTAAATTATTTCTAAAAAAATATAGGTAAAAAATTATTAAATAAAATATATAAAAAATTTATAAAAATTATTTTTGACTCCAAAAATTTTCAAAATTGAAATTTTAATATTTCCCATACAAGAAAAAAATTAAAAATAAAATATTTTCAATTCGATTAGTTTTCAAAATTTAAATTAAATACAGAATATATATTTAAAACAACTTATAAAACAAATAATGTATATGAACAAATATTATAAAAAAAAATTTCGATTCCATAATTCTTAAAATTTAATTTTAAATATTTTTTTTTCAAAAAACATTTTAAAAAATTATCAAATATTTTTTTAAAAAACACATTTTCGATTCGATACATTTTCGTAATTAAAAATATTTCAAAAAAAAAAAAACAAAAATAAAAAAAGTATTTGTTTTTCAATTTTCGATTCGAATATATAAAACAACTTATGAAACAAAATATGTATATGAAAAAATATTATAAAACAAAATTTCGATTCCATTAATTCTCAAAATTGAATTTTAAATATTTTTTTTTTTCAAAAAACATTTTAAAAAATTATCAAATATTTTTTTAAAAACACATTTTCGATTCGATACATTTTCGTAATTTAAAAAATTTCAAAAAAAAAAAAATTAAAAAAAAGATTTTTTTTAAATATTTGATTTTATTAATTTTCAAAATAGAAATTTAAATATTTTACATACACAAAAACAAATAAATAAATTTAATTAAAAATAATTAAAAATTTACAAAAAAATATTTTCAATTCGAATCATTTTCAAAAACATTTTTGCTCATATAAATCAAACGAAAATCAATTAGCATCATAAACTTTTCTCAAACAGTGATAGAGAATGTCCTTCCAATGTAAAGCAAATATACCCACCATTCCTCACCACAAACTCCAGAGCCACCTAAATTTCTTCATGCCACACGAATTGAATTGTTAATGCAGCACTCTGCACCTCTACAAATGGAGACACTTCACTTTTTAATTAAAAACTCATCAATTTCGCCATTAATTACCAGCTACATAACTGGTTTGCACAAACCTCATTCACTCGGTGCAAATTTTCATTCATTAATTTTTGTTATCATTCGTTATGTAATTGGGCATATTAATTTTCACACAAATGCACAAGCGTTGCTTTGAAGCTCATACACACACACACTTCTTCGTGCAGACAAATTAACCGAAATACCGTAACGGTGTTGAGTGTGCTGCTCATAAATTATCTATGGAATTTTTAATTTTCAAATTTCGAACAAATCAATAAAACTAACGGCAAGTGTGCCAGAAATCCAGCTGGAAATTTGCTGTGCTACTTGCTGATATGTTTTATGCTCTTATGTACATATGTGTTTGTGTGGTGTTATGAGACCTATGCATATGAAATGCATATCTAAGTATTTAAGTAAGAAAATGAATATGAAAGTTACACAGTTACCCGGTTACTCAGTTATATATTTGAAGTGAAATTTTGCGCCTAACTGTGCAACATTTAATGCAGTTATGCCGTCGCTTGCTAAGTTTTCGTTGAACTAATAGATTTTGATATTTTCAAAGTCAGGTTATGTTATTTTTTGCAAAAATTTCAGAATTTCTTTGCTAATAGTGTATGTTTGTAACAGTAAAAAATTCTAATAAAATATTTAATTTTTTATATGAGAAAAAAAATTTTGAAAAAAGTTGTTTTTACCCATTTTTTAACCCCTTAAGCATCGCAATCCATCGTATGCTTACGAAAAAACATTGAACGAATCCTAAAGCGACTTAAGTGTCACCTTGAAAACATGATCACTATGATATTCTATTGTCGCAAGCTTTAGTCACACGAATCGACAAAATTTGTCCAGATTGAGAAGATAAGAGATCGGCAATTTGCAAATAAGTTGTGATAAAAAACTTCATCTCCATTTATAAGAACGTCTTTGAGCAACAACATGAGACTTGTACTTCCCTGAACAATAAATCAAAATGACAAGGCAAAGCACTCAGGAACCATAATTTGCTTGACACCGTCAACAACGGCGAAGTATAAACAAATCATACAAGAAGAAGAACTGTCTATAAACATAGCATGAATAGGTAAGCTTAGGAATTCAATTGTAAATTTCGCAGATATAAAATCATCGGAATGAAGGAATGGCCTCTGCCTGGCGGATAACCCACACGAATTCACGGCAACACCAACAGCAACGCCCTTCAGCAGCATCTTTCTTGTTGCATGTCTTTCCGCAACGTCTCATAATTTATTACGGTGCACAAATAAACCAATCAACAGCGATGTGGCAACTCTTGTAATCATATGTGTGTATATATGTCTGTGTGTATGTGAGTTGTTGAACAATTTTCACGGCAGTCATTGCACATTCACACACACATACACATAAAAAATCCCCAGCTACTGGCTGGCAAGCGCGATTGGTAACGAAAGCAACAACTACAACAATAACAAAAAAACAATTGTCAACACAAACATTAGCAGCAACACATGCATGCCACAATTTGTTATAACAACATTCGCAGGTTGACAATAGCAACCACAAGACAATCAGCGACAACAACAACAAGCACCACAAGCATTTGCAGACATTATTGTTGCGCTCGTACGAGTGGTGTGCTGTGCTGTGGCGTAATCAGCACAAAAGCATCGCATTAATGCGAGTTGAAAGCCAAACGTGGCGTGAAGCATGCACTTAAGCGCACACATACACGCACACACTCACTCACTTACATGTATTTTGCTACATGACTATGCGCATGCTTTACAGCAACACAATTCTTGTAGAACTATGAAAAAATAACGGCAAGCAACTATATTTTATTAGGCGGCCTACAGCTATAGCCGCCGATATCTGTGTTGCATCCACGAACACTGTTGTTTAGCGCGCCTGTCTGCCTGCACCGTTGGCGCATGCGTAGCTTCACTTCATTTTGGATTCTTTGCAATTAGTTTCGTGCTGTTTTTGTTATTGTTGTTTTGCTTTTTACGCCTCTTGCCGAGTTGAGAATTTATTGGCATATTTCTGCCGTTCGCTGTACTCCACACAAGCGCAGTGAACTGTCTGCAAGCGGAGAGTTCGAAGCGTTCGCTATCATCAACATTTGTGGAGGCAGCATTAATAATAGCAACAACACAGCGGCGACAATATGACACAATCGCGAGTATAAACATGTTGTCTGGCAGCCTCTACACCGACATCATCATCAGCAGCGCAACAACAACAATGTGGTAGTAATAACAACAAAATCAGCGTAATTCTTGCCATTCCTTCGAATTGGCGCATTCATAGTTCATTCGATATTCAACTCACAGCCCGGTTGACAGTTTACAAGAGTACTGAATTCCAGATTATTTTTGTTGCTGTTCTCTTGTTTGCTTTAATTCCACTTCAAGTGAATTCAATGCGAATCTCGACACTTTCGTAATCATAAATTTTCTGTTCGTCGGTGCGGTTCAAGTTCATTATGAGCGATACTTGCGGGCGCTTGCTGGCAGGTACAGAGGCATGTATGCGTGTGAGAGCAGCGCTGAAATTGCTTCAGTATAATGTAGAATTTAAGTATATAGAGTTCTGTTGTAAGCGAGTGTCAAAAGAACAGTTGCTTTAGAAGTAAACGTAGGAGATTTTTGGTATAGCAATTCTATTAGGGACTGCATGTCATTAAACATTTAAAAATATTTCCTTCTTCAAGGATCCGAAGCACAAGTTTATCTCTAGATTCCATCGAATAAATAGTGCGCTCCTAACGAACGTTGAATTCCACTTAACACGATTCTTTTCTTTATTGGCGTAAGCACCATCATATGTAAAATAATCGTTTCTGGCCACTCCCAAGTGAACGGCACTCAGAGAACTTTCCTCACTCGCCTAAACTTCTACACATGGCCCCATCCTCCTGGATCATTATAACACGATTACGTTCCTTATATACGCATATATATTCCAATTCGTCTTGGAAATCCTGAAGGTTATTTTAAATGGAGTTGCCACCTGTTTCAAAAAAGTTTACTCCATTATTTAAATCAGGAACAGAAGCTATTTCAAGAAGACATTTATAAGAAGGAA
This sequence comes from Bactrocera tryoni, assembly GCF_016617805.1. Classification (NCBI taxonomy): domain Eukaryota; kingdom Metazoa; phylum Arthropoda; class Insecta; order Diptera; family Tephritidae; genus Bactrocera; species Bactrocera tryoni. The sequence continues at coordinate 3,381,463 of NC_052500.1, forward strand.
ATTTCAACCAGAGTTGCCACCTGTTTCAAAAAACTTAACTCCAATATTTGAGAATATAAGCCATTTCAGGAAGATATTTACAGGAAAAAAATTTTCCCCGAGTTGCCACCTCATTAGATCAGATAAATGAACAAATTGTTTATTCGAATTTAGGGCGATGTCCGCCCGAGGCAAATTACCGCCCTAGGCAAATGCTAAAATCCTTTCTTAGGCTTTTATGGGAGTATTCTGGTCTAGAAATTCAAAACAAAAAATATATTTTTTTGTTTTACTCGTATATTATCAAAGTTTAATTATTCAAGAATATGGCTACAAACGGATTTTCAAATTATTTTCGGAGATATATGTATGTAGGTATTTTCCCGGATCGGCATCTAAACTAATGCGGCCGGAACTGAAACTTTAAACTTGTTTCTTTCGAAACCGAATTACCTGAACCTTTCAGAAAGTTGTCTTTATGGAATTGTGTGTACTTGAAAGTAGCCATAAACCAAAATTTCAATTTTTATTATTTAAAAAAAATCGAAAAAATCAAAAAACAGTGGTACAAAAATTTTTTTTTCTTCAGGCAGTCGACATTTCGTGATTTTTTTTTTTTTTCAATCTTGTTCTTAGTTCCTGTCATAGCGACATTATTCTTGGTTTATATTTGTTTGGTTTCAAATTGTTAGGAGGGCAGGAAATCATGGGTATGATGAGGTGTAAATTTTTTGAGACCCCACCTTATCAGCCGCTATATTTTGCAGTTTTTAACTTTCTCTGATATTTTCTGTATTCATGTAATGCTATTAATAACTAATACTTATATTAAAATAAAAATGAATAGTAAAAATATTAACTGCCCTTAGACAGCTGTTTAAGATACTTCAAATATTACAAAAAATTCATGGTTCTAGACTAGATAATCCCCTTAACAACCTGTTCGGAGTATAAACATGTAAAGAAAATTGGAGCTGGAATGCCGTAGAAAACTTCTTGCGGCTTAGGGAATTGCCCAAATTGGCTATATGGACGGGCCCGCCCTGATTGAGGGTCTCATATTGAAAGTAACGAATCTTCCGATATTTTCGGAATGTATAAAGTTCTTATGGCTATAGAATTTTTCCATTTCACATACAGCATTTTCATATATTATTGCAACAAATTTTCATGAGACGTGTAAATTTATGAATTATTTGATATTTGTGTAAAAACATCACTGTTAGCTTCACCAGCTGCTAACGCCCAAAGTAGTTCATTTATGAGCTTATTTGTAACAAGTGGCTTGCCTCTAAATAGTGACGCCACTACAAACATATTAATCAACATGCTTCGGATGATTTATGTGCTCTTTACATGCATTCTCATTCTTACAGTGCATTCTCACAGCTCATTTAAAAAAAAAATATTCTCACAATCGTTAGTCAATCGCAGATTTATTCATACACAATCATGCCACATCAACTAAATGTGGCGTGTGGAGCAAAGCGCTCGATCACTCGATTGTATGGTTGTGTGCCGCAATTAAAAATAGAACTTGTAGCGTTAGAAGTGATGGGTTGCCACCCATTTGTGAAAACTACACACAAACGCACTCATGTGTTCGCTTTTTCTCAGATTTGCTTGCGTCATTTGGTGCAAATTCTCATTGTTTACAAGCTGCGAGTTGCTTGTTGGTGTAATTGAAGCAAAATCTGTAAAGCAAAAAATTAAGGAAAATCCCCGCAAATGCATGGCTGTGAATAATTGTCCGCACAATATGGCCGTTGTGCTACATGATTTTGCGATATTCGATCGGGTTTTAGAACTTGCAACGCTTGTTTGGCTTCACCGCTGTGGGTGGTTACGTAACAAACAAGAATTGCATAGAATTTGCAACAGCTCACAACAATTGCATATTCAATTCGCATGTGCAAGTGTGTGAACTGCTTGCTGCTGTTGTAAAGCTGCTCATGGAAGCATGTGGAATTCTCATTTGTAGCACAAAATATTCTGCTTCTGTGTTGTTCTAGTAATACAGATTTTATGAGGCTTCTCAGTGTTTGCTAAGTAATTGGCGATTAATTAGTAGGTATGTGTGTGTTTATCGAAATCTCGCAAGAAATCTAATTAATAGTTTTAATTTGCTTTCAAAATCTCACAGAAATCTTACTATCTAATCTATTCAGAGATTGGACTCTCGCTATTTTAGTTGAGCAACCTCGAACTCACGCTATGTTTATCCCTAATCTAATCTCAGCGTTTATCTGACCCTGCCTGCAATTTTTTTTTCAACTGTGAGCTCCTCTTCAGCTCGACACATCTCAAGCTGGCGGCCTGTCAGATTCACTCAAGTGCAAATAAATTTCCTTACGCCCAATTTACTTGCATTAACATAACTCACTCGGCGAATAACATGCATACACACTTAGCCAAAGGACATGGCAGCACATTCCCAGCGGCAATCAACATTCATTATCCAGTTGTATAACAACTCAATGCCCTTACCCTACGCAATCCAACTCTCTTCACAGCGGATGGATGCTTCCTTTGGCTCAGCGAAATCAAAGCAGCCATCGACGCAATTTATGGCATTGTCCCGCCACTGGAAGCCACTTAAAGCGCCAAGCTAAACAAGCAAATGACATTAAGCCGACGCGTGCTGCTGCCGTTGGTTGTCCTGCTGTGGCTGTTGAGGCGGCTGTTAATGTGCAGCTGCGCTTGGCGCTAATGCAGCGCACCTCTGGGCCTTAACACAAGCCATAAGTCTAAATTGTTGGGATGTCTGCTCGGCTTTTTTTATTTTACTAGTTTTTCTTGCTGACAAAGCCATAAAGTGTGCACTCAATTGAATTGGATTAGGCGTAGTGGTGGCTGAATTTATTGAAATGGCTTGGATTAAAAATAAAATATTTAATTGTGTGTCTTGAATTGATTTGACGTGCGAGGATGTTGTAGGTAGCGAAGACAAAATTGCAAAAATTTTATTATTTTTCATTTGCTTAGAAAATCTAAAAAATGTAAAGTGCTTCTAAATGGATTTCTGGTGCTATTCCACAACTTTTTCTGAATGTGAAATTTTTTTAGAGTGTTTTTATGTCAGCTGTGTGTTGTTTCCACTCAATATGCATACATCACCCAGTATAAAATGTTCAATTTCATTGTTCAATTATGTTTCCTAAGTGTTCTTTGGTTTCTCATAACTTTTCTATCAACATCATTTCTGCATAGAAAGCATTTTTTATAAATAAAATACCAGTTTGCATTTCACCATGTCTATATTCATAAAAGTTTTGCTAAAATTTGTGATTATATTGTTTAGAACCCAAATTCCAGTCCATTGTGTCGAAATTAATGTCGACAAAGCGAGCCATAAAAATAAAATACACTTCAGTTCAATCACTTTAAGTGAGCTCATTTCTATAGCAAAGCATGCAAAGAACGCATAAATTTATTATATTTCTCTTGTTTCGAAGCAAGTTTGTCGCTTAAGTCTTTGGTTAGGTTAAGTATTCCTTTAGCGCAATAGTTGTTAAAAGCAAAAGTTGTCAACGAATTATTGTTGTTGTAAGATGTTTGTGATATGCAGAATACTTTGAATATTTTTGAAGTATATTGAGTGGTTTTGAGTAACATACAAGTTTATACATATACCAGCAATAGATATGTACAGAAATTAATGACGAGCTGTGGGCAAAACATTTCATTACCTAACTTTTACTTTTTAATTATTCTGTTTACCTTCTATAAATATTAATTTAATTTTTATATCAACTGTGTTATAAATTTTTCGGTCTCTGTACATAAAATCCCTATCAAAGGGTGACTCTATTTCGTTAGGCCAAGGAAGGCACATAAATTTATATCCAAAGATTGTTTAAATTTTGCTGTTTTCACTTTCAAACTTATATTTTTTTATATGTCGAACGTATGGAAGATTGAACACACTCATTCCAAACTTCTCCCTTATTCTCTTAGCGCCCAAATGTAGGCAATAAAATTTTTTCTGATCAATCTCAACTAATTTCTTGCCGAAATTCTACAGAAAACTCAATAACATTAATGAAGAACTTAAAACATTACTAATTATATGCTAAATACTTGAATTTTAACTAAATATATGCTAAATATTGGAGAGTCGAAAAAATCTTTTCGTATTCTAACCAAACTTCAACTTATTTTTTTTATATTTGTAATGAACTTTAGTGAACCAAATATATACCATTTTGATCCATCACTTTATGCCATTTTTTCGCTAGAAACCTTATTTCATCAGTGTAAAACTTTTCTGGTTTCTCGGCGAAAAAACTACGACAAATAATTTTCACGGGCTTCGCTTGAAGCCAACTTTACTCCATTACGGGAGTTCTGCATTGACCGAAACCATTGGTAGTCCGATGGTGCAAGGTCAGCGTTATATGGTGGATACATCAAAACGTCCCAGCCAAGCTCTCCAAGTTTTTGGCGAGTCATCAAAGATGTGTGTAATCTGCCGTTGTCCTGACGAAGACGAAGCCCTTTCTGTTAATCAGTTCTGGCCGTTTTTTTCGATTGCTTGCTTCAATCTCATCAGTTGTTGACAGTATGTAAAATGTAGAATCAATCGTTCGATCAGGCTGAAGCAGCTCATATTGGATGATTCCTTTCCAAGCCCACCAAACACTCAGCGTAACCTTTCGAGGCGTCAATCCCAGCTTTGCGACCATTTATTGAGCTTCACCACACTTGGACCATGTTCTTTTTCGCACACTATTATCATATTTGATCCACTTTTCAACTCCTGTTATCTTTCGCTTCAGAAATGGTTCGATTTCATTTCGTTTTAGCAAAGAATCGCAGATGTTAGTTCGATCCATTAAATATATTTTATAGGGAATAAATCCATAAATCCATTGCATTAATAATTTGATTGTTATTGTATTATTTATAGCATATTTTTGTCATTTTCGCAGTTAACCGCAGTTCATTTGTAAGCAATAATGCAAAAAGCAACCGAAAATATCGCACAAAGCCACAATATGTTGGTCAATAACATTGGCCATGCAAAAGTGCAATAATCTCTTGCATCGCATGCCTGTGGCTCGTGTTGCAACCACACGTCCTAACGCACAAGCACACACACACAGCCATGATCACCAACCAAAAAGGCTAATGCAGTTGCGGTTGTTGCTGTGGCATTGGACTAGCTTGCGCGTTAGAAAGCATCTTCGGCACTGCGGTCGTTAGCAGCTCGACGCCAGCCAACAACAACTCAACACACTGCTTGCTGGTGGTGCGGCAGGCAGCGCGCACTTTGCGCAAACAATAAAAAGATGAAATGGCCAATTTAACAAGCTGCCACAGCATCTAGTCATGCCCACAAGCATACGAGCGTTTTTTGTGGCATATCGTAAACATGTGCACTTGGTCAACAAATAACGGTAACTAACTATGTCCATAAGCATTTGCGCGCTCATTTGCTTTTGGCTGCAAATGATGTTTACATTATTCAATAGCACCTTATTTGTTTGTGCATTTGGCCAGCCAGCGTTTTTCCTCATTTCGGTTTCACTCGCCATTTCAACCTTCACAGCTGAATTTGTTTTCAAGTTCAAAGTAGTAAAAGTGGCTGGCGTCGTCACCCGGCTGGCGCGCTGCAGCGCCGCGAGGCGCACATTTCACTCTCAAGTTCAAGAGCAAACCGGCAGGCGCGCCAGCCACAGCCAGTTAGCGCTGAGCGCTGACTCGGCGCTGTGTGGTGCATCGTGCGGCGCAGGCATTTTAGTTTTTCTCCAACAACTTTTGCGCTGCTTTGTTTGGCTTTTCGTTGCCGTTGTTTTGCCATTTAGCGAGGATGACCAGTTTGCGCGATGAAAACTCACTTTTGCGCTGGCGAATTTTCCTGCCTTTGCCATGTTGTCGCGTGCGCTCTGCCCCCAGTCAACCCACACAGGCCCTCGTTGACATACACACAAATGTACATGGCAGCTGATGTTTTTATAGCTGACGTCTCAGGTTTTTTGCTGAGTTTTTGTTTACAAGTTTTTCCTTTTTGCAATTTGCCAGTGACCTAATTGACGGCTAACAAAAGGTATACATAATTTAAAAGCTAAATTTTAGAGGCTAACATTTTTAGTTGTGATTTTTTTGGGGAACAACTACAAATATATGCAATTTCCGTGCCTTGAAGGGGAAGATCTTGAATGTAGCTACGTAATTCAGCATGTTAGCAATATTTGTTGATTTGCTGTGGATTTTAATTTTGATTTGATAGATATTTTTCGATATTTAATATACTATAACTTCTAAAAGATATTGATGCAATTGGAGACTATGTCTTTTTATTTAAAAAAATCAATATCGGTGCTTTTTTGAAAGTTTTTTACAGTAGCTAATGCATTTAATCAATTTCAATTCATTTATTCAATAGAGTTTTTTTTTACTAGAACGGCTCAACAAAAGCTTACTGAGATCAGCAATTTCACGATTTTAGGGTCCTCATTGAACATAATTGCTCATTAATTCGGCTTAATTTCCTATCATGCCTCTGAATCGCTTCCAGCCTTCAACTTCCATTTTTGTTTGTCAATTTCTGACTAGCAGTTTTTTTTTTTTTACTAAATTCAGTTATATATATATATGCTATTTTTGTTTTTCTAACAAAATTATTTCAGTTTACAACAAAATATTTTACGCAGTTTCTCAATGAAGTACTTATTTAACAATTTCTTATGAGTATTATTCACGCAAAATTTCTGAGTTGGCTGCCCCGTCCGCTCAGCCAGCGTCAAAAGTTGTAAGACAGCTCCAAGACACACAATTACTTTGTAAATTGTATTCTATTTGCTTTGTGCACTTTATTAGATTACCTTTCGAATTGTCAAAACAAGTTTCTGGTCACGTTTTATATGTCACAACGAAAGGTTTTTTGAAAAGGTTAAGCTGTTCATGCCACTTGCAACAAAATACATAGGCGTGTGATTTGTAAAGCTATGACATGACAGTAGCAATAGTAGCTTACAATAGATGAATAATAGAATTCAATACAAAAATATGGCTGCAGCATAGTTCAAGGTTCAATCGTAAACTCAAGAGTGCATAGAATTTACTTAGCTCCACACAACTGTATCGGTATAGGTACACGATTTTCCAGTTATCAAACCAACCAATACGTAGAAGATATACAATGATTTTTAGTTTAACTTTCGATAGCTGTAATGGTTTTACGAAAACTTCAACGATTTTGACCGAATTTTAATTATTTTAAATATTTTTTTTGCGTTCGGTAACATAAAACTGCGGAGATCTGGGAAAGTTTCAAATTTCTAGGCTTTTAAAATGACTTTTTATAAAAAAACAGACTTTTTGAGAGCCTAGATATCCATAGCAAAATACTTAATTATATTACCAAAAAATGTTGGTCGTTTTAAAAAGAATACTAATAAAAATTTAGACTTTTTGAGTATACCCTAAGATATCCGTGGCCAAATGCTTGAATTGCATTACGAAATTTTGAAAAATAAGTGAGTTGCCCAGAGTCTGCTATATTTTTGCTAAATGAGAAAAATTTTTGAAAAATAAATGAAAGCTGGAACAAAGTGATTCGTCTATTGCTCGAGGGTCTGCTGAGTGGAAAAAAACTCTACAAATAAGCTATCTCCCTGCATCTCTATGGACAGGTCTGAAGCTTCATTCGCCATAAGCAATAAAGCAGATATTCAGCTATGGCTCTTATAAGAGCTACAAATCTCAAGATCATTGCAGATACATATTAAATGTTCTGTAATAATTTTAAAATTTCTACAACTGTCCTACATTAATTTTTAAAGATTTAAAATTATTATACAAATATGAAAAAATGACTCATCTGGTACAAAAAAAAACTGTATATTTAGTTCGAAATAAATAGTTATATTATTTTTAGTACAAAAAGAAAAAAACATTAACTTCGGCTGGAAGGAATCCCTTAATACCCTTCACGACTACAAAAGACTCCGTAGAAGCACTTGATTTCGAATGTTCAGTTTGTATGGCAGCGATATGCTATAGTAATTCGATCTGCACAATTTTTTGTGAGATTGCCTTATGGGCTTAGGTAATACCCTATGCCAAATTTCGTGAGAATATCTCGCCAAATCAAGGATTTTTCCATGCGAGCACTTGATTCCGATCATTCAGTTTGTAAGGCAGCTATATGCTATAGTGTTCCGATTACAACTATTGCGACAAATGAGTAGCACTTTTGTGTGAAAAAGAAGTCTGAAAAATTTTAGATTGATATCTCACAAACTGCGGGGCTAGCGCGTATATATACCGACGAACGAAGAGGAATGACCAAATCGACTCAGCTCGAAATGCTGATCATTCAAAATTATCTTTTATAGGTTCTCCGACGTTTCCTTCTGTGTATTACAAACATCGTGACAAACTTAGTAGCCCCCGTTCGGGGTATAAAAAGATGACCTTTAGTTCCCCAAATGCCCATTGTGACATTTCTGATTTTCAGGCGCTATAAATACGCTTTAATGCCTTTTAAATGGCAGCGAAAAGCGATTTTTTCAATAACTTGCCATAACTTAGAGCCGTTAAAAAGATTCTTAACATTTGCTTAACCTCTGCGAATGCGCTGAAATTGATTTCGATTTTTATGTGTAACGCTTTTTGAAAACACAAGCACGTATGCGCGCATGCGCATGCATACACATACACACATATACATGCATTGTAAGCTATGTGCGATTTCACGAGTGCAAGTCACTTGAAGAACCGTGTCAAAGTACTTATCCAAAGCGACTTACTTTGCTCGCTATTGTTGTTGTAGTTGCTGTTATTGTTGCTGCTGCTGTTGTGCTTTCGGTCACATTTGAATTATTGCGTTGGCCTTGGTTTAGTTTTCTTGGCATAAGAACAATGGCGCATACGCTTTACAGCCGCAACAACAATAATAATAATAACACATATGCAATGCATGACAACAAAAACAAATACAAAGCGTGTAATATGCTAAAATAAAAACACAACAGCAAACCAGAATAAAACCAGAGTAAAACCGCAGCAATATTGTGTGGCGCGGTTAAATACGAGCTTGCGCTTGCGCTACATAAAGCTAAGCGTACTGCGCATGCTTGCATGCATTTGGCAGCAATTGAGCACACCTACAACCACATTTGCTTAAATGACTTCTACTTACATGTGCATAACATGGCTTTTATTGATATTCGAATTTTATTTGATATACGAAAAGTCGAACTTTAAGTGCTCGTGGAGCATTTCAAAATTTGAATGGGCGGCACTAAACGTCTGGCGCTGTCAATTCAAGCTATTAGCGTTATTAGAATTATGCTGAGCGTGGTTTTGTGTGCCTTTAAATACACATTTGATAGCGTATTTCTTCTTTTGTGCCCGTGAGCGTTTTTTTTTTTGTGTTTTTGGTGCTCGCTCGGCCATTTACCCGCCATTGCCAATAAATTTGAACGCAAATCAGCGCATTTAAGGCAATTTTCGAATCGGCCCACACTTGCAACTGGCGACGTCATGGCAAATCATTTTGACTGTGCATTTGTGGCGGTCGCTAATCAAATAAATTATTTTTAAATTATACTTTTGCGCTTATAAATACATTTTACAGCTTTGACGGCCGGAAATTTTGGATTGTTGGTTAAGCTGCAGCAACTTTTTTTTCGTTTTGACACTTTATAATTATTTTAATTTGTTTGTCGCATTTGGTGAACGCGAACTTGTTCTAATACCAGAATTCACGTTTCCCAACAAAAGACTTAAGCGACGAACTCGCTGCGTCATTCAAGCATAGAAAGTCAAAGAAGAATTAATTGCAAAAATAAATGCTAAAAATAGTTGAAGCGTCATAAAAGTATTGCTTTTTCAATTTATAAATAATTGTTTCCATAATTCGCGCTCATTTTGAGGCAGCTCGACGCTTCGCACAAATTTCCCACCGTTGCATTGGCTCGCCGCTCGCTTTATGGCTCATAATTTATACAATGGACTTATGTGTTGCAATGCTTGGCTTTGTTAAATGTGGGTAATACGCCATTTAGCACACAAACGGGCACTTAAGTTGCATAAAAGAACAAAGGCGTGCTTTCACACACACACACAGCAGCTCAGTTTAAAGTCCCACCGCAGCAAGTCAAATGTCACTCAAGCTGAGCGTGCGCACGCTGTAAACACAATGCAATAAAAAAAAAAAACATTTTTTTAAAACTAAAAAAAAATATTAAAAATCAAAAAAAAATTATTTAAAAAATCGCTTTTTGCACAGCTTAGCAGCTTACCGCTTTGTGGCAATTTAGCATAAATTTGCGGCGCTTTTTGCAACGCTTCCAGCTGAAAATTTATCAGCCTACATTTTGCACGACTTATATTTAGCCAATAAAATACATGTCAAATCGCGATAAACAACAACAAAAGCGCTGCACTAAATTTTCGACATGAACAAGCTCGAACAAGTTAATTGCATGGCATTTGCGCAAAAACCCAAAAATGAGATGAAATCGAAACTAAAAACCGCTTAAATTAAGTTTATGGCTCGAGCACGGCTGCGCTAGTTTACTGGTTTAGTGACAGCTAGCATACTAGCTAGAAATCAGCAACACTTTTGCCGTAACTAAAGCAGAATGAAAAGTGCTTGCCCACCGCAGGCCGCTGGTCTGCTGACATGTGTATGTGTGTATATATGTACGTATGTATGTATGTTTATATGTATCTGTGTTTGTGCTAAAGTGGCATTTTGCAGTTGCTTAGTTGACAGCCAATTTTAATAGCTCAAAATGGCTGCTGCGCGCTTAGCTGCAGCGGACACACCCTTATGGCGAAAACTAGACCTGCTCGGGAGCGCTGAAGGCGAGCTTGATTGCGTTATTTGTCTCCTTTCGCACAACAAATCATTTATGCATACACACACACTTCCCACTTGGCATTTGTAGTTCAGCTTTGTCAAATTTATATATGTAGGGTTATGTATTTCGAAAGCAAATCGACTTGCTAAGACAGAAACAGATTAGCTTAGAAGAAAATGTAATACATTAATGGCTAGTGCTCTATTTTTGCGGTGAGAAGTTTATGTTTAATCTGGTTTTGTTATAACTTATTTTATTTTTTGCTATATTTACACCCTGTAACTACTTAGAATTAGTTTTAGAGCAAACATATTTCACTTATGGGGCACACCTTGGGTGATAATGGGTAGTCGAAAAAGTCTTTTCGTATTTTGTCAAAAGATTTCTTTGCAGTCGTATATCTCTAGAATATCTGTCATACCATAAATTGTTGTAAAGCTGAGATTTTAAGCTTCATTTAACCAAAAAACAAAAAAGAAGTCGAAGTTTAATTAGAAATGCGAAAAGACTTTTTCGACTACCCAAGCAGTAACAGTGGCTAGCAGTCAATGAAAAAGATCAGCGCGCTTACAACATAAATGTAAAGATAGCTCAAAAAAGCAACCACCCAACCGATTAACGTCACTGAGATATGGTATCTCTCTTAGCTGTTTGGCATATTAAATATATCTCGGCATTTTCCAAACAGCAAATAATTACATTGTACTCCTCTGTATAACAACAAAACACCCACCAAAGTGCTTGAGTACAAGCTTTAGCTCCGCACTGCGCAGGCGTGTCGCTATGTGCCATGTAATCGCTAGCGTGTCAGTTCAGCCCAATAAGCCGTTGACTGAGCGCAGCAGTTGCCAAGCTATGCAAACACTGAAGTTCTATTTACAAGTGCTTTTGTTGTTATTTTGTTGTTAACAAAAAATTTAACAATTTCGTTGAGATTTTAATTCACTCGCTGTGCACTGTTTTCAGTTGGTTTTACGATTTAGTTATATCGTGCTTCGTTTAGCTGTTTAAGTGTCGTTGGTTTTACGACCGCTGCTGTCGTTTCTGCTAGCTCTTTTCAAATGAGCTACTGTTCGGGTCAAACACACCATTGTTGGTGAGGAAATAATTTTAAATTTTTTTCGTTTTTGTTCTGTTTTCGCTAGCACCGTTGCTTTGATGGCTAATTTGTACATTTTTGTGAGAATTTTTTCGCCTCTTTGTGCTCGCTGTTTAAATTAATTGTTACAAAATGTTATGTTGTAAGTTCGCTTTTGTGAAAGAACAAAGCCTTCAAAGTCTTTGTTTCCTTTTTTCGTTTTTTCGTAATTGCAGCAGAGATTTAAGAATTTTAATTAAAACTTTAATTGTATTAGCACATAGTACTTTAAAATAACGGTGGCAAGTTTGAATAAAAAAATATCTTAGTTGTAAGAATTCACAAGCCCGGGTAGACAGTTGGAGTTATCTAGACCTTGGAAATACATTTTTGATCTAACATTTATTTAAGCATGTATTTTCAATTTACAATAAATATATTATCTAATGCATTTTAAAGATAAACTCAGTTTACAAAATATGCTGAATTTTGGATAGAAGTTTCTACAAGTTGGTTGTATGCTAATTTTTTGACAAAAATAAATAAAAAAAAAATATTGTTTCTTAATATTGTTTTTTATTTTGTTTCTAAACAAATGTCTTTTTTCAAATTTAGTAATATTTTGTTTTCAAAACTTTTTTTTATTTATTTGAATTTTTATAATTTTTTGAAAAAAGGAATCTAAAATTTATTTTTTCTTCAGTTTTTTTTTCTAAACTAACTACTTAATTTTTCAATTTTTATTATATTCTGTTTTCAAATTTTTTTTTTCTAATTTTTTTTATTTATTTTTATTTAATGTTGTTTAGCTAATATTGTTTAAATATAATTTTTTTAAGACTATTTTTTTATATATATTTTTTTTTTTTTGTTAATTTATGTTTTTATATTTTTTTTCGAGAATAATATATATTTTTTTAATATAGTAGATTGGACGAATTGAGAAATATAAAATGATTTATATAATTTTAGTATTTTCATAAGTTTCTACCTTAGGAATATTTTAGTGTAAGACTTCGAAAAGCTTAATATTGCAGTTGTTTCAATTAATATAATATTATATTTAAACAAGAAAGGAAGCACTAAGTTCGGGTGTGGTGGGAAGTACGGCCATGATTTTGTCTATTTTAGGCAAGAATATACATTGGAAATTACCAATAACTTATAGATATAGGATATAACTTCATTGAACTTGGATTTGCATGCCGCAACAAACAGATGTATTTTAAAGTTATGTGGATATATGGGCTAGGTGTGCTGGCAATCCTGTTGAGCCAATTTTCATGTTGTATGATAGGAATATTTGGAGAACCACATAATAATAAAAAATAAAAATATAATCTGGTTGAAATTAGTCAAATAATTAGTTCCTAAGATACAGAATGTCCTCTAAAGATGAGCGGTGCCGCGCCCCTTGTCAAAATTTACACGTGAATCTATGAAGGTGCTTCGTAGCACAGTGAGTTATCGTACTTATATAGGTGTTTTTTTAATTTTTCTTTTTCAATCCCCTCTTAAAATTTCCTTGGAAATACCCTAAAAAATTCACTGAAAATTTGAGCATTTAATATTAATATTAAGTACTCGACAAAAGCATGTAAAGATTTTTCATTGATAATCGTGATTTTTATCTTGAAATTTATATAGCTCAGAGGCATTTTATGGCATTGCTTTGACTTTAGACACGTATTCCTCAGAATTGAACACGCTACAAAAGTGCCCATTGCGAAAAAGTCGTAAAAGCGAGGTAGTACGAGTCTCTAAACCTTATTTTTCCATGAACTTAAGGTTTTTTTTGTATTTATTTCGTAAATGACAAAAGCTTAAGAAATAATGTAAATAGCAAACTTGTAGGAAATTTTATAGTAGGTTCCAACATAACCGTTACATGGAGAATAGGCGTTGTTATTATTGTAATTTTAAGGCGTATTAAATGCTAAAAGGACTTCTTCTCAGCAAATTTAGTTGATTTAGCTTCAGTGGTAGGGAATATATTTATATATATTTTAGTATTTAGAAGTGGAGCCATGCTCACTTTAAACATTTTTTAGTCAACAAGTGTGCCTTGCTACTGTGAACATCTGCGACAAATTACAGTTTTGTATATAAATTTGGATTTTTCGTTTAATGGCATTTTGTTAGCGTGGTAATAAACTGACCATCTTCAAAATCGTCCTCATTTTTTGCGTGGCAGACCAATGAGCACTCGGAATTCAACTCGTGAACTTGATATATGTAATATGTGATAATGAAAACTTTTTATTTTCTATATATAAATAATTTTAGAAAAATTCTAATTAAATATTTTTTAATTTTTTTGCAGGTATGTAAATAAAAATATACTTATTGATCCGAATATTCGATAAAATCGATTTAAGTGAAAATGTATGGTGAGTAAATTCATTGACTTAAATGTTTTTTTTAAATTTATGAAAGTCAATTTTAATATATGTACATACATACTCTAAACAATATCAGAAAACAACTCTCCTTTATAATTTATTCTCCTATGTAACTATTTGGAAAACCCAAAACAGCACTTGGCCGCCATTTGACCTAATTTTCTCAACACGCTTGCATTAAACCTCGTTGTTGATTACATAAAAGTTAAATACAGATTAACGCGTTCCGATAATCAAGTGTTTAACACATTAAGGAATGCATTAAGCTAATTTTCCAATTAGCCGCCAGCATGTAAATAGCGCATGCGCAGCGCAGCGCTCAACCGCTATGAAAGAGCCCATTAACATTTCTCACCGCACGCAGCCGAAAAATGTGCCGTTAAGCGCACGCCGTAAAGGTCAAAAAGGCAATTAACCCTCAGAAGTGAACTAATTTCCAGAGTGTGCAGTTATTTCAGTGTCAGCGCTTAATTCGCACACAAAAAAAACACATCGTAGCGCAACAAACCAAAAAATGCAGAAATTCCAAAAACACATAGATAAAACAACAACACGCTGGCGCTGCACTCAACCGAACTGGAAAATTTGCGAATGTTTTGCACATAAATTTTTATTTTATTTTATTTTTTTTTGAACTAAGATTATAAATTATGTGGCGACGTGAGTGAATTGAAAAAATGTCGAGCACAAGTGTTGTTGTTGCAAATATTGTTGAATGTTATGCTGGTATTTCAACGTTATAAGCTTGTGAATGAACGCGCGATATTTGCAAACTAAGTGGGCAGTTGCCTATTTCGTCAAAAAGACAAGAGTACAAAGCAGATAATTTGGTTTTGTAGAGCAGCGCTATTCTTGAGCGCGTTCACAAGTTGTTGTATGTATCTACGCATATTTGCGATTGTGTGCGTGTGGCATTAAAGGCGCTATAATTGCGACATTCGTTGTTCAGCATTCAGCAGGCGTCACTTGCATACGAATTAGTTCGAAAACCAAGCGCACACACACACAAACACAAACACGAGTACTTATAGTGGCGTCTGTGTGTTGCCTAACTCTTTTGTGCTAACGGCTTATATAAGCAGGGTTTCCTAATTGCGCTTAGCTTGGAGATTTGGCTGATTTCGCTTTATTTTTTTCTCAATTTTTACGATTGCCTGCCACACACATATATGTACATGCACACACAAGTGCTATTATATTATAATTGCTGGCAACTTCTAAGTCATTCTTTGTTTCGGGCTTCAATTTTTTGTGTGTTTTCACTTCACCTTTTACGGCTGATCTTATTATTCGTGCTCAGCGCTGCGTAAGAATGCGACTTGAGCGGCTTGGCCATGAAATCGCGTTGGCTACTTGACTTTTTAACTGTTTAATGGCAGGCAACTCAATTGTTGTTTCAATTACTATTTATATTAGCTTGACTTTTTACGCTTAACGCCCTTTTGCTTTCAAAGCCAACGCTTTATTAGCGCAATGGCGCGCTTTGTGCTTGAGCTCAGCGTGTCACGAGCGCCTTTGGGAGCGCAAACTTCCGCATTACGAATTTAGTTGTTTTTGTTGGCCAAAATCTGCAATTCATGGACGGCTTGTATTGCGTAAACAAATTGGGAGCACATGCAAAGAATGCGCAACAATTTTGGCTCCACATCAGGCGTGCGATGAGACGGCAGTATTTTTATAATGAAAGCGTTGCTAATCAGCTCACACCGCCCTACAGATATATTTTAATTAAACAGTTATTCGTGAGTATAAGATAAAGATTGCAATCAATATAAGATTATAAATAGTGCGCTTAAGGCGGAAGTTCTGGCTTTACATAAGCAAATTTGGGAATGGATTTTGTTTTGTGAACAGTTTAGAGGCTTGCAGCTAAATGTGTTTTATTGAAAAATAATTCCTAAATATCAAGAGAGGGTATACATTGTGACAAGAAAGTACCCGGAAATTGTAAATAATTATTCATCAATACTTATTTTGTCACCTATATATTGATTCCCAGCAAATACACTTTTCATAAACATTTTTTCGGTTGACCTTTAGCTCTTTCAGCGAATTTTGCTCTATCTCCGCGATTGACTGAAAACGGGTTCCCTTCTGATGATTTTTGACTTGTTTGCAAGTCAAATTCATAATTTCATGTCTCATAGGTAGTGCTCTCCAAGAATGTAGGATTGGAATTGCAAGATCAAGCATGTCCAAAAAGATCTGTTTACTGTACTATAAAAAAAAAGTCAGCTTTATCGGGGCGAGTCGAACAAGCACAACTTTCTTACCCAAATTATATCCAACAAAATCATTCGAACGGACCCGAGAGAGTTCTGGGGCTCTTTTGTAATTTCTTTAACACATGCCGGACGATTTCCAAGTATTATTTCCTTAACGTATTTAGTGCTTTCATCAGCTGAATAGGCCGAAGGTGGTCCTGAATGAAAAAATATCGCGACAGAGTATACATACATATATAGTTGAAAAAATTATTTCATATCTAAAACCAACAATATATTGTCAATTCCTGTGAGAAATAAAAGCCTCTGCTAGCATTTTACCTTTGAGTTTAATACTTTTTACTTACTGGTGTTAACTTTGCTAGCAGAGAGCAATGAACGTGTCGAATGTGAGAAAATTTCTACAAACCACGACCCTATTTCAATACTTTACTCCACTCAAATTTCTACTTGAGTTCCCGGTCGGGATTCCCCAACATACTGCAATTAAAACACCGTTATGTATTTCGACATAAAAGACTGAGATATATTGACTGTCTATTAACTTTTTTTTTAATCTACTGTATCTATATCTATATCTATATCATAAAAATAGTGGGTATTTAGGCAACTTCCAAAGAAAATAAACATTGAAAAACAAAACTGTCACAATTTCCCCCAATTACAACTTTGCTTGAAAGACACTCGACGCTTGACTGGAAGTGGAAGCATTGAAGCCATCAGAAGACTTATTTTATTATTTAATGAGACCCAATCTCATCCGAGGCTGTTTTCTACTTTCCATTCGGGGTGTTTGTTTACGTAGTCGGTCCCAAACCCAACGCACAACCCCAGGGATGGAAGTTGCGCCTTCTCTATGCCAATAAAGAAGAAAAAGGGAGACCCAATCAAAAGTCCTTCAACAATCCACTCGCTTCAAAAATGATTTATGAACTATAGCAGCTTATTTGTGGTTAAACTGGAACATTCTTATATAAATCGATTTTAAGCATTCGCATAGGTAATGCTCTAATGTTTCATTATCTTACAATCAGCTGACTATAACTCACATAGCTTAAGAGATGAGATGAGGTCTCAGAAGCACTTGCCTTACGATCTCTGTACTATAATACTGATATACGTTTTATAGTATTTAGTGGTCGGGATTCCATACCCACTTCATGAAAGTACTTGCATGGTAAGCGCTGTGCTGATAATGTTTCAAAGTTTCAAGCATTCAAAGCTTTAAAGCTTACATAAGCGAGTGCAATGTTTTACACATCTATATTATATAAATTAAATGAACTGCACTGATTTTCTTATTTCATCTGAGGCTTCGTCTTAACGCGAAGCGTCATCAAAATGGCTTGGGTATCTACTATATAAGCATCAACAGATAAATACCAAGGCTAGAGGTAAATTAATTTAGTTAGACTAGGTTATCTTAGGGAACATTTATCTCCACTAGAAAAAAAAAGTAACTCGATAAACAGTTAAAAAGGCCATGCCAACCTCCATACAAAGAGAATAAATTAATATTAAAACGCTTTTCTTCCAATAACTTCAACACTACAGTTTTACATATGCCAACAATAATTAGCTGGTCCGCAGTAAGCTAGTTATTGTAACCATACCTGATTTACTCACATTTACTTCTTACACGTGCGACTAGAAAAGCACAATTGTTGTTTTTGTAGATCGATTAAAATTTTTTGCATTATTACCTGCAACATTGCCTCACTTAGCAACGGCGACTAGAT
The DNA here is from genome assembly GCF_016617805.1 of Bactrocera tryoni. Classification (NCBI taxonomy): domain Eukaryota; kingdom Metazoa; phylum Arthropoda; class Insecta; order Diptera; family Tephritidae; genus Bactrocera; species Bactrocera tryoni. Next base: position 3,399,703 of record NC_052500.1, read on the forward strand.
TTTCTTTACTGTTTTTGCGTTTGCAAATGCCATGATTGTTTCTCACACGCATACACACACACACACACACACACACTGGTTCTATAATTACCAATAACGGGCCATTATGAACAGTATTTCGCTATAAAAATCGAAATCGTTGCCGCATTCTTGAGGTTTGCAAAGACATTTGTCAAAACATGTCACAACTCCGCAGCAAAGACGGCGATATGACTTTTGCTTTCAGCACACACTGCCCTGCTTCATTAATAGTGTGTATGCGTGCGTGTTTCTGTGTGTGAACTAATACACTTAGAGACTAAATATTAAAAACTTAACATTCCGATAAAATAGTAGTTTACCAGCAAATGACGTGAGAAATGAAGCGGAATGAAGACGTTAATCGCGCTGCGCAAATGTGAATTTGCAATGCAATGATTTGTATACAAAAATATGAGTGGCTGTATACACATATATATATATATATATGCATATATGAATGGATGAATGGTGAGCTGTATGAAATAAAAACTACAATCTTTCATAGCTTGGCCAATTGGCACAACGTGTGGCATCATCGGTGCTGGCAAATGAAGCCAAAGCAAAAGAAATCAAAGATATGAAAGGGGAATTTTTGTATATGACGGAGAAGTGATGCTCTTAGTGTACTTAGCGTAGTGCATATACCTAAACAGAGTGAAGAGAATCAAGTCAAATAGAAGTGGCATAAATGTTTCAATACAAGGTCGTTACTTTGTTGTAATATCCCACTAATAACTGTGTTAATTTGCATTGCTCTAGCGGCACTGATGTAATAATTAAACCGAGCGCAGTGGAATATGGTGAAAGAAGTAAACTAAAGTGGTTATAAAAAATATACGGGATTTTACTTTGTAAATGCTTGCTGATTCATAGAAATTTGTATCCGCAAGAACATGGTCTTCAAATTAGAAATAAATTAATAACAAGAAAAATATTTACTTCGAAGCGATAGTAACCTTCACAAATACAAAAGATTCCGCACATTTACTTTGATCGGTCAGCTGTATGCTCTTGTAACTCGATCTGAACAATTTCCTTGGAGATTACAAAGTTACTACGGAGAATACTCTGTGCCAAATATCGTGAAGAATACAACAGTTTTTCATACAAGGTCTTGATTCCGATCGTTCAGTTTGTATGGCAGCTATATGTTATAGTGGTCCTATATTGACCGTAAATGAGTAGCTGTTTGGTAAGAAAAAGACGGTGCACAATTTCAAATCGATATCTCAAAAACTGAGGGGCTACTTCGTATATATACAGGCATGCGATCAGTCAGACGGACACGACTAAATCGAGCTCGTTTCGCTAATCATTTATATATTATTATATGAATATGCACTATAATATTTATTAGAGTCTCTGATGTTGCCTTTTTTGGTGCTACAAACAGCGTCGCAAACTTAATATGCTCTGTTCAGGGTACAATTGCCAAAGCAATATTTAAATCCATATATCCGTCCAGCAGCTTTTCTCTTTATATACCGTATATAAATACAGAAAAAAAGAATCGTGTTAAGGTTTATATCCTAATATATTTTTCTAAATTGAAAAATAATAAATAAACATAATTTATGGTATAACATAACATATGTCTTGACATAATTTATTGCTTAACATAATTTTTTGAATATAATTAGAATTAAATTTCTACGGAATGACAAATAAATTCAAATGTCACTAACATAAAATATTTCAAGACATAATTTATTGCTTAACATAATTTTTGGTATTCTCTGAACTTCTAAAGAATATGGAATTTATATATTTTAAACCATAAACCTCGACATTGTTTATTGATTAATATAAAACTTAGTATAGTCTAAACCTTTTCGTCAACCTATGTATTTAGAGGAGCACCTGCTTTGACATTGATAATAATCTTATAAAGCGAATGTACGGTCAAATCTTTATAAACTAATCTATATTATTGGAAACAGTCGTAATTTTTCATAACTTCAGTCAAGTAGTTTGCAGAAATAGTGATTTCCCTTCTTAAATAAGCAAACGCGCCAATTAAGTTATTCAGTAACCTAAATGACTCAAAAAGTGACCAAATAAAATAATTGTATATTTCCTTTCCGAAAATTTGCACAATTGTATCCACCACTAGTACTTAAATCTGGCAGCACCTTTACCTACTCTGTCCAATTACTCCGCAGTTTGTGGCACACCCAAGCACGCCTAAACCCCTGCCCCGTGAGCAGCACTTAGGCATTTGAATTTTGTCTGATTGCACTTTATTCTAATGCAATTTGCATAAGCCTGTGTTTGTTTGTAAATATTTGCGAAAATCAACGACATTAAAGTACACAAGGTGGCTCAAGTGCTGCGCTTGCGCTCGTAGCCTACACAGCCGCGCCACTGTGACTTTGCGCAGGGTACCCAACCTCGACTGTGTTCTTTTGAACTAACAACTCGGGCAATCACTTTGGCTGCATTTAAATCGCATTCACACAAGAAACTTTTATTCTCAGCAATTATTTATTTGCCTTTTTTGCCAATGTGCGCTGGCGCATGTGTGTCTGTGTGTGTGGGCGTTGGTAAAATGTTTGTACTTGCTTATATAATTCACATAACAGCAAGTTGAATGGGAACGTCGGCGTTGCATGGGAAATGTTGAATGTTAAAGTGGGCAGCTGCTGAGTTAGTTAGTTGCCGCAGTGACTTAGTATGTGTCTTGCAACTCATGTGTGTGCGTGACTCAGCATTAAATGTTGAATGGAGCAATTTGGACGGAAATCTGATTGAATGAAATCGTTAAAATTGTAGCGTGCTATTTTTTTAGTAACTGCATTTAACTGCTTGGCCTTTTTAATAGCAGTTAATATTTATTAAAATTATTCTAACCTCTAATAAAATATTAAGTTTGCTTGATGCTGTGTAAAAAGTTCTTAATAACCAAAAACAAAAATTTATGAAATTATATCTGACAATATTGGTATGTAGTTTTTTACTGCATGGCATAATTTATGTCAAAACATATTTTATGGTATAACATAAAGCTACATATGACGAATTTTGACAACCGAAATTGCTTATTCTCTCAAAAAATATTTTAAGTTATTTATTGCATGAAATAAATTATGTCATGACATATTTTTTGGTACAACATAAACTAAAAAAGTATTTTTTCTTAACTAAATTGTGACTCTCTTCGGACTGGATAAAATACATACATACATACGTATGTATGTATATGTAGGCATATATTTTGTTTGTTGTATCAAACTCTCAAATACGTACATACATACATACATTCATAGTATGTATAAGAAAAAATATATTTTTTTAAGATTTACATTAAATATCTTCTAGCAATGTCGCAGCTTCTATTTCTGGGAACAATTTACATACAATTTTTATACAAACATTTATACGCATTTATGAACAAAATATTAAATTGTATCATAGTAATAATTGCAGCAGAAAATATTTTCCAAATAAATTTCGGTAAATGTTTGTAATGAAATATTTTATGGCATACCATATTTTATGCTATAATATAATTTATGGCATAACATGATATTAAAAATTACAAATAAATTTTGGCAAATTTTCGTTACGAAATATTTTATGGCATACCATATTTTATGCCATAATATATTTTATGGTATAAAATAACAAAAAAAGTAAACATTTTCACAAACTAAAGTATTTTATAGCATACCATATTTTATGCCATAACATAATTAATGTTATAACATAACATAAAGAAATTTCAATTTAATTAATTTGTTTTTGAATTTATAAAAGAAATAGTTTCCAGTAAATTCGTAGACTTCCCAAAATATATCTAAGATTCTAATTGAAAATAGTTCGGTTTTCACTTTAGGTTTGAATGCATACCCCATTTGTATAAAAATCGTAGAACAGCATCGAAACTTCTAAGTAATAACCAATGAATAAATTGCATGCACTTAGTTACGTAAACTTGTTTCCTATTATTTCCAAAGGTTATTTTATTGCTCAAATAAAAACTGCAGGAACTCATTTAATTTAATTACCTACAAATACGAGCTTCACTAAGCCATTTTTACAAGTATATAAACGAAAATATAAAGCATTTGTGCATTAATTTTTATTCCGGGTGTGACGCCGAAGCCATTAACTTTGAAAATCTTTAATAAATCGCTGCAATTTCGATTTTATGGCAATACTTAAATGTCAACTGCAATGTGACATTTGCATACAATTCATTTCGAAACTTAATTATCCAACTTGGCGGTGGGCAGTCGGCTAAGAAGTGCATAAGCCAGCGCATGACTCATTTTTCGGGCGATTAAATCGACAAATTTGCTCCAAATTTGGTAATACATAAGCACACGTACGAAGAGAAAATCAAGCAAATTACCACACTGCAGCGATTTGCCTTATTTAGCCTTCGGCGGCACAAACACAAGCACACATGCCAGCTTAACGCAAATCCACACACACATTTAACATGCCTGTACTAGTACATATGTATGTCTGTGTTTGCCGCGCTGTATTAATTGAAAATGTCTTTAGCTTGCCGCTCCCGCATTCACACACACACATACATACGCCTTTGCACCAGTTCGGTGAATGTGCGGATTTGCGCCATTCATGTTGGCCCCAAGTTCTTTGTGCTCTAGACCGTGCTGGTGGCATATGTGATTTTCTTAATTAAATTGTAGCATTTTAAAAGCAATTTATTTACTTTCAAAAATATGTATTTCTTGTCAAGGTTGCCTAAGAAAAACGTGTAAATGCTATGGAGTTTTGTATAAAAAGCTTCATACCATTTATGGTGTCTAGTTGTTGCTGCCCGCTTTTCGGCTTATACTGAAGCTTTAAAAACTGAACACCTTCTCGCAGTGATTTTCGATCTTTTGCGATATGAGAACTAAATTGACATGTATCTTTGCAGTTAGGAAAAAATTATAATTTATTACAATTTAATCTACATTTTTCACTTTTGCTTTTGATGTGCTTATAAGGTGAAACAGCTGATTTATCTGCAATAATTATTCATTGACTAACTTTTTATTAAAATTGCAAATTCAATTTGTACGGATATTAAGTATTTGTTAGTATTACCAGAAAAAATGTTGTGTCGTGAGAATTATGTTGTTATTACAAAAAAACAGAAAATGTTTTTTAATAAGTAGACAAAATGCATTTTTTAAATTTTGTGATTATTTTTTACAGTTTTATTAATATTAATTGTAGCACTATAATTATTTTTATACCCTGAGCTGGGCATATAAAGTTTGCCACGAAGTCTGTGACAACCAAAAGGAAACGGCATAGACTTTTTAAAATATATGCGTAACAGGTCAATTAAAAAGTCCACGGCCTACCATAGTAACACACATTTTTGGGCAAAATTCGATTTTTTCTATTCGAAATAGCTCACTTCAAGGGTGATACACTGTTTATAGCGACCCTCCAACTGTTCCACATCATTTTAGTAGGGCGATTTGTCCTTTGCTTCCAGGTAAGCCTCAGTTTCCACGGTAATCTCTTCACTTGTCGAACATTTCTTCACAGCGAGCGTTTTTTTTAGATCTGAGTTCAGGAAATAGGCACTGGGATCCATATCTGGAGAATACGGTGGATGCGAAGGTAATTTGAAGTCCAATTCATGGGTTTTTGACATCGTTTTCACTGACTTGTTGAACGGTGCATTGTCTTGGACACTTTCTTTTTCTTCCAATGCGGCCGTTCTTCAGCGATTCAAACTACCCAATAAAGCTACTTAATAGTCTCTGTTGATGTTTCTTCCTTCTCAAGGTAGTCAATAAAAATTATTCCATACGCTTCCCAAAATACAGACTATATAACTTTGTAAGGCGGCTGTCGCGTTTTTCTTCGCTTCAGAGTGGATGTTAAATTCATTGTATGCAGTCGATTCGGATGACTGCTGATGGGCTTCGGAGTGAAATTTTGGAGCCACGTTTCATCCATTGTCACATTTCGACCCAAAAACTCAGATTTATTACGCTTGGACCTCTCCAAACACTGCTACGAATCATCAATTCGTCATTGTATTTGGTCAAAAGTGAGTCCGCGCGGCTCCCACTTTGCACCGAGCTTTCTCATACCCAAATAAACGTAAATAAAATGATGTACCCGTTTAGTTGATATCTTTAGAGTCCAGCTATCTCGAGAAACTTCACTTTACGGTCACCTAAAGTTATTTAGTCGACCTTTTTTATTTTTTCGTTGGTAAGAACATCTTTTAGGCATTCACTGTGCTAACCGTTTTCGATGCTTCTTTCACCAAGTAAAAGTAAACTTAACATGCCAAGCCTTGAAGATTGATTTTCCTAGGGCAGTGTTCGAAAACCCGCCATCAAGCCAAGTGTTTGCTTCAACTATATTTTTTCCCTTCAAAGAGCAATATTTTATCAACACGCGAACTTCCTTGTTATCCATTTTTCTCCACGTACCAAAATTTGCTTCACTCAAAATGATATAGTTCACAAAAGCTCCTATTAAAGGTTAAGACTAACTATTGGCAACCCTTCAAGTAACCTTTAAAATGGTTAGCATAACGGCAATCTTTGTATTTATGAAGGGTTTTTTTTTGTATTTCTTTAAATTTATTCTATATGTATGTATATGTATATCTATAAATATATACAAGCATATCTAATTTTACTCTTTCACCCTTTCTCACAAAAAAAAAAATACATTTACTTTCTATTGAAATTTAATTTTCAGTTTCCATGCAAATATCTCCCTCGAAGCTTGTGTCTCCAAAAATTTCCCATCACGCATTCAAATCGAGCTGAAAAATGTCGCTTTGCATGCCAAGCAAACCGCAAAATTGTGATTGATTTCCGTTGGAGTGTTATTTTTACTTTTAATAGCAATTTCCTGCACACATTTTCACTACAAAATTTTTTTTTGTTGTTTTTGTTGATTTTTAGCGGTCACTCTTTTGTCTTTTCTAACATTTCAATTTACGACAGAGGCGCTGCCAGTTGGACGCTGTCACTGGCCTTGGCAGCGTTACTTGTAAACATGTCATTGCTTGTTGTTATTGTAGTTGTTGTTTTATTATTTTTAGTTGCTAACATTCAAATCATAATTATGCAATTTGGCAGCAAATTGACTGCTAACTGCTTGCCAGCCACATCGATGAGCAGCTAATGTCATTTGCCCATTCGACACACATAAATTTTGAATGGCATGCACACGCATGGTTCATGTGTTGGTATGTATGTGTGTTATGGCAAGTGTGTACGCCTGTTTTCTTACAAAATTCAAGCATGCGCGTGTATCCGCCTGCGATTCGACTTCGTTAAAAGTTCATTACTCACCGGTAAGCGGCGGCTGTCAGCAGCTGTCCTCACACACACACACACACACATAAATGCATCTTTTACATATGTATGATTTATGCACGAGTCTGTACCGTTAGCCAACTCAACGATTTGTGACGGCTGCGCCACTAACTTCGATTGTGACAGTGGCAGCCACGGACGCGGTAGCCACTCGGGTAGCTGCCACCGCTGGTCATGCACGTGGCCCGGCGTGGCTGTGGTGCGGCTTGGCAGCGCTTGACACGCCAGCGCCATTCATCACAATTACGTTTTGTCGCTGCGGCGGCTCAACTAATCGCCCATTTGGTCATTCGATGTGTGCTGGCAGCGGCGCCCTTTATTCGAACACCAGCCAGCGCCAGCGCTTCCTTTCGCTCTGTCATTTGATTGGTGCGCATTTTTCCGTTAAATTGCTGTAATACTTGAAAATATGATAAATGCAATTAAATTTGGTGGTTAAAATTTTATGGTGAAAATGCTGTTCAATTATCTCATCAGTCACTTGTGAGTGTTTCGGTTATTTTTGCAGTGAATTTCACCAGGAAATGACCCACTTTGCTGCTCTCCAACGTTATCAAGACGTTGAATTTGCAGTCTTTCGGCGTTTTTGTTTGAGCGATTCACATGCCAGATTTTGTTATGAGAAATCAGTATACATGTATACATATATATAAGTATATATACCATATACATATATATATTTATATATTTACATTTGCATGAGCTGAGCCACATCTGTTTCAAGCACTTGTGGCTCTTTTCGTTTGCATCAATTGGTTTGACAGCGCCCCACTTTCGGCCGTCACTTGACAGTGTTTCGTTGAACCATTTTCCGTTTTTCGGTGCGGAGAGAGATTCAATTGATTGCTGATAGCAATCAATCCGGCGCTTCCTCTTCAATATTAATGCTACCATTTCCATCCGAAGTAAGTGCTTGAAATTTGAAATTAAATGCGGAGTTAATGTTTAATAAATTATTTCAATTATACTGCGCAATTTATAAAAAAAGAGGCATGCGTTTTTCTGAAATTACTCCTTATTCCCTTAGCTTTTCTTAGCGATTTTCATTGGTGGATCCAATGTTTCAGGTCACTCTGAAAATTTTTATAATAAAATCAGTTAATCGTTTCAATGGTTCAACAGTTTTCGATGACTCGTTCGAGCATTTCGACTGGCAACTGGCGTATGACAAGCGTGATGTTTTACTCCAAAGCCTGAATTGAAGCGGAATTGTCCGCATAGACTTTAAACTTTACATATCCCTACAGAAAAAAGACTAATGATGTGATATCTTATGATTTTGGAGGCCAAACGAGCGACTCAAAACGTGAAATTATCTGCTCACCGAAGTGTTCTCTCCATAAATCCATTAATTGATGCGATGTGTGGGAAGTGGCGCCGTCTTGTTGAAACCAAATGTCGCCGAGATCACGAGCTTCAATTTCAGGCATCAAATTATTATGGTGCGATAACGGTCGCCATTTACGTTTACATTTTCACTGGCATCATTTTTGAAGAAATATGGACCGATGATTCCACCGGCCTACAAATCATATTAAACCATTGTTTTTTTTCTGGATGAAATGGCAGCTCTTGAATCTCTTCGTCCCAAGTGCAGCAATTTTGATTGTTAACAAAACCTAAAAAAAAAAATCACTGAACAAAATTTGGTTCGAAAACGTCGGATCTTCTTGGAAGATTCCATAGATCGAAGCGATGTCGCTTGGGAACGTCGAGCGGCTTCAGTTTTTGCACAAGCTATATTTTGTACGATTTCAATTTAAGATCTCGACGTAAAATACGCGAAGTTGTTCCATACGTCAGTCCGAGATGGTGCGAACGTCGACTCTTCACGGTCTTCGTGTATACTGTCAGCTACAGCTGCTATATATTCTTCACTCCGTGGTGAACATTGTTTATTCGTTCGAATATTATCCAGTAAAAAATGTTGGGTCTCAAGATGGGTGATGGTGTTGCTAATAGTATGGTGGGTAGGCCAATTATGTTAACCACAAGTTGAGTGCAGCATAATAAAGCTGATGTATAACCGTTGCTCAGGCGCGAATCTTTCTATGATGAAGTGCCAAACAACACTGAAGAAAAATATGATGACAGCTTGACACGACTCACGCATGATTTGTCAATAAAAAGCTACTGAAAAAAGTACCTCTACTTGGATTACCTATTATTTACAAATATTTTATAAACACAAAGCAAAATTTTTGCCGAAAAAATGAAATAATGTTTGAGTTCTGACTGCGCTCAAAACAGCTCATTCTATGCTGCAGTTATTTCCTACTTCTCCGTGAATCTACAAAAGATTTCTCTACCAAAAGATAGTGTCTATGAAATGGCTTACGGTCCAAAAAGGTTTAAAAGTCACCAGAATGGCAGCGATTGAAATAAATTTCTAATTTTACCCAAAAACTAAGTCGTTTTTGGCCTGCCAAAATTCGATTTTTGGTCAGATGAAAAAACTGATAGATCTTTATATGAAAAACTACAAAACATGCAGAAAAATTTTTTATTGGAATACATATTCGTGATCAGCTCATTATGCTTTGAGTAATCACTCAAGCAGATTTGAGCTTATGGAGCTGATTGAACTGAGCGAGACATTTTAGAAGGCTGTAACTCAAAACCTATTTGAGATATCGACTAAAAGTTTTAGTAAGCTTTTTTCAAAGGTACAGCATTAACATTAGACAAAGTCGAGGTGTGACTCTATGAAATGTGTGATATCAATACAGAAGTCCTCAGAAGGTGCCAGGCAATTTGTAGATTTAATCATTTAACGGATAAGAACTAATCATATGCATTTGCGAGTGCAGCGCACCTTCAAAATACCTAAGGAAATATGAAAAAGTCCTCATATCACAATTTGCTTCGAGATCGCGCCATGTCTCCTCTTCAGATCCAAACAATCAAATATCCTATCTAAGATATACCCTCACTACCTCCAATTTTGCCTAATAAATTTAAGCAGACATTCTTAAAATGCCGCATTGAGTATTTCCCAAAAGTCCAATATTTTATTCCCACTTTCTCAAAGCATTATTAAAGCGCACAATGAAGACTGGTAAATAATAGGCGCACAAAACAGCGAAATAAAAAGTGCAACACAAGAAAATTTTGCAATAAATTCGCAACACATGCACAGCAGCGTGGCGAAAATAGTCTGACATGCAACATGTGGCAGCAGCGACATTGTACACCAGCAGCAGCAACAGCGGCAAAAGTGCAGCGATGTCATACACCAGCACCCAACGCACACACACAACTACAGCAACATGCAGACACACGGCCAAGCAACAGCAACAACACGTTGTAGCAAGTGTTTGCATTGATGCAACGAACTAATGGCAATAACAACATGTCAACTACGTGTGCAACGAAACTGAAACCGCGACAAAAAGGCAAAATCGTAAGCAAACAACCAAAAAAAAAGAAAGAAAAACAACAACAAAAACCAATGTATATAAATACGCGACGCAGTGAAACGGGTGCAACATTTCGTTGCCGGCCTGTGTGCCTGCCCACTATTGCAGCAATGTTGTTGTGCAGCACACAGCTGTTGCCAATGTAGCTGCTTTGTTGTTGCCATTGTTGTACTAGTTTGAAAAATGTGTTCATACATATTTACCAATTTGCAGACTTGTTGCAGCCACTTCGCTCTAATAGCGTTGGCACGATCATTTCTTTTGCTTGTGTTGTTGTTGTCGTTTTTTGTTTGTGGTTGGTCGTAGTTTCTTATGGCCAGCGTAAATTCTCCCATGCGGTGCGACTTTTTGCCTCACTCAGCACCGTCTATGTGGCAAGCGTGCGCTGTTGTTGTCGCTTGTGTTACAATTGTTGCTCTTGTTGTTGTCATTACCGCATAGTTGACAGTTGCATTCATGTCAGTCAGCCAGAGTTGCCGCCACCGCCAGCCGCTCGGCTTGAGAATCGTCCACAGCCCACCTTCGCTTCACTTTTGCTTTTCGGTTTGCTGTTGTTGTTGTTGCTTGTATAGTGCATCGCTTTGCGCTTGCTCACACCAGCGCCACCGCTGCAGCCATTGTTATGATTGTTGTCATTGTTTGCATTATTTCATTGTGTCAAAATCGCTGTTGTTGCAACGAGAAGTTGCATTGTTTGTGCCGCAACCGTTTCTCCACACCGCTTTGTCCGCTGCTGTATTCGCGCTAATGTTGGCGATATTTCAAGAATTCAACTCATCAAACGGTGCGTTAATGTGTTGCCATTAAGTTGCATGCATAAGCAATCGCTGACTCAAACGCACACCCACACACGCACATAGAAGAGTTATGATAATTGCTCTTTGTGTTGTTGCCACACAATCTACTTTCGCTTAAACCATAAATAAAGCATTTTGCGCAAAGGCTTTGGGTTTGACGCACATTTCTCACCAATGCACATACACATATATACAAACAAATATTTGTTTTGGCACACATACACACATGATTTGTGAAAAGTGCACCCAAATACTTTTCTAAAGACGTTCTGCGTGCAGCTGCACTCGTTAATAACAATTAAGCTTTGATAAAGGATTTTCTGCGTAAATTTAAATTTACGACTCGTTGTTGAGAATACCGTTATTTTTTTTTGTTTTATGTGAATTCAGATTTATTGTTGCAATAATAATTATCAATTGTGTTACTTCGTATTTTTATTTCAGTGAAAGAGAGATAGTTTTCCTTAAAAATTTCAACAGTTTGCGCTTTCATTTAAAGTTTCGATTGGAGTTTCCAATTTAACATTGATTGGTGGCGCTGTTGTCACAGTGTTTCTAAAAATCCTTTGCCGAGTCAATTCTATACACATTATTGCTATTTTAGCCGTTATCAGTTCACCGGATCTAAGCGCGTGAAAAGTTGAACCAACTAGTAGAATACACAGGTTAGGTTCGGTTACACTGTAAGACTTTCACTCCATAGTACCTAATCCTGCAGGTCTTTTGTTACTTCAAATGGAGGTTTGTTATTAATATGAGCTGACGTCGTGCGGACATCAACGCTTTTTGCGAAGTTTAGTAGAGATTTGATGTCTAATTCTCATTTTTCCTCCGGTCCCTTAAACTGTGAAGCTCCTACATATCTAAACCAATATCTAAGGCCGGATATAAGCAGAGGAGGTGTTCTCTCTCATGCCTACTTCTCTGCCCTTTCTACATGTGTCAACGTTAATAATGCCTTTACGGCGCGCATGTGATGACAGTAAGTTGTAAACTGTGACTAGGACAACAGCCGTCCTGCAGTCTTTTCGAGACCATTTTAGTAGAAAGCTTCCGCGTTTTCCTACGGCTTCCTAGCACATGGTTTTGACGTTCCTGCATGCTCCTAAGCCATTCCATTTCACCTTGATCCGCTCTTTTGGAAATTTCTTGTTTATCCTTTTAACTTGCGTGTTTGCGAGCTGGCGAATGACACTCTAGGATATCTCATCAGCTATTTCGTTTCGCAGAACGCCCACGTGACGTGGCACCTAATATAGATGCGCTCTGACAAGATAGGAAATGAGATTGTTACATTAATTGCTATTTGGCTGTCTACGAATATTTTGATATTCTGTATGTCATTTCACGCGTTGTTAGCTGTCTCAGCAGTTTTTTCCTTGACAGTAAAGACTTCTGCCTGAAATATACTACAATAGTCTGGCAGCTTAAAAAGTCACCTGAGATGCAGCTCAGCGCAATAGAACCCGGCGCGTACTCTATCACTTATTTTCGATCTGAGCATATAGATGATGAAAGTTTGTCTTCAGAAAAGCGTGTCCTTGCGCCATTCTCCCGCTTTCAGCTTGATTTGAAACACTCCCTATACCAGATAAATCGTGAGGGTATGTGGTCTGTTTTGCTCGTATTGACTATGAAGCTATCTAAGCATAAGCTAAAGAAGATAACACATTAAACAGTTACATCACATAACAACGTTTTACTCTGAGAAAATAAATTAAATCTTATTCTTAGTTCTTCTGGCTTTTTAAGGAGAATAGAGTCGAAACAAAACGTCCCCATTGATTACTATTTTTTGGTAAGGCTTTCAGTTCGCTGAAAGTCTCTTACTTGAAAATGAAATAAATGTTTCAAAACTTAGTTTAATTTGGGCCAAATTTTATTAAAAATATAAGAGTGGAAATATATGTACGATTGTTAAATGAAAAAATATGAGAAAATCGTTGTTTCTGCCTGCCTCGCGCATTACCACAAATGACAACAACAAATAATTGCTTCCCTTTCTATTGAGCTGCCAACTGGGCGTGTGGGCGCCCGTCAATCACAAACTTAACTGTCGCGTGATGGCTTCATAGCGTCCAACCGCAGTGGACAGCTCTTATTGTGCGGCACGAAATTCGAAGCATAAGTGCACAAGAGAAAAAATGCAGTAGCTTTTTACAGTTTCTTAGCAACAATAAAGGTACAAATATCTACTGAAATTCGTACAAATCCATTATGATTGACAGCGGAAACGATGGGGCGGCAATAAATCGACTGATTGACTGTTGTCACCGTTACTTTAGAGGTGACTTAATCAGGTGCAAATGAAAAATGTTGAAGAAATGCTAAATTAAAAGCACAAAAACTATAGCGAATGCTCAAACAACAACAAAAAAGCAGACAATACTGTTAAACGCGCATGCGCGCGCTTGTCGCGTGTTAAAATGTGACAGCTTGGACAAAATTTACGGCTGCGCGAAGCTAACAATATATTGGCAATAACCGTACTTGACTGAAAACCGCAATTCCAAGAATAACAACAACAAACAGCAAAAGCAACAACAACAACAAAGTACTCCAGTTAATTAAGTGGCGCAAAATCGCAAACACCGATATGGCAAGGACGAAGGCATGCAGCTAGCTAGTCGACAAGCGTATGCGAGCGTGTAATTGAAAATAATTTGCTCCAGCATGCAAGTCTCTTATGCCGAACGCGGTTAGCCGCATTTTCGCATTTCGAAATCAGTCTACTGAAATCGGTCTGAGAAAATATTCGAGTAACACGAGTAGAAGACGCTTTAAGGAAGTGTGGGTCAATGACGTTCGTGGCATACAAGTTTCGATTTCGTTTGGAAATTTTATGTTTGTCAAATTAATTAGTTTCTTGTGGTGTGACATTCGTAATTAATTTTGATGTAAATACGTTAGATATTGTAGAGCTTCTTGGTAATTATATATTACAGAGTTTGCATGGTAATAAGCTAGCAGTAACATGTATGTATGTATTTATAACAAAGAAAAAGGTAATATGTTATGTTATGTTATAGTTGTCCGATCTGAACAATTTATTCGGATAGTATAGCACTGTCTAAGGTAATAAGCTGTGCCAAAATTGGAGAAGATATCTAGGCAAATAAAAAAGTTTTTCATACAAAAACTTAATTTTGCGCGATCAGTTTCTATAGCAGCTATATGTTATAGTTGTCCGATCTGAACAACTTAATCAGATATTATAGCATTACTGTTGGTAATAATCTGTGCTCAAAGAAAGAAAAAGGTTGTGAAGATATCTTGCTAAATAAAAAAGTTGTTCATACAAGAACTCGATTTTGAGCGTTCACTTTGTAAGGCAGCTATATTATAAAGTAATCCGATAGCGACGGTTTCCACAAATGAATAGTTTCTTTGGGAGAAAAGGACGTCTGCAAAATTTCAGAGCGATATCTCAAAAATATATTTATATATATGACGTTTTATTCTCGTGTTAAGAACTTTATGGAAAAGTTAATACACCAGTTCAGAGTATAATTATGAAAAAGCAGTTAGCTCTACCTCTACAATAGCTTACTAAATTGCACACCAGCTGTTGTATGTCTAAACTCAAGATGGTTGAATAATAATAAACGGTAAGCAGTAACACAATCCGACAAAGAATCGAAACAATGAACAAACTGTAAACAATAACCTCGCCGAAATAATTTTCACAAGAAACTGGACACCTACATTAGTTAAAAAACGGGGTCATTTAAAGCACAGCACTTAATCAATTTATTTAACCAACCCATGTGACTCAAAATACACACATATATACCATCATACAAATATGCTTTGGGAAATTCTCACGTCGTACTTGCAAGGCATACAGAAAATTTGCTCATGTAACTCAAAACAAGTACTAGAGAACCCAGCGCACAGCATTTACTTAGTTCATATATAATATTTTATACGTATATATGTAAGCAAGCGCCCAACCACACTTGCAATATCTGCTTTCAATTTGTCAATAAAATCATTTGTTGCATAATAATCTCATTTAGAGTTCTACAAATGCAAATACAAGCGCTTACTCCGTGTGAGAGACTCATTTGTCGCCGCCGCGCTCATAACGTGCACCTTGACAGCCACCCGCGTGTAATTGAACTGCTGAAGGTCGACTGGTTGCACGCTGGCTACACAGAGTCGGGCGCAACCGCAGGTGTCGATTATTGGGCGTCAAGTGATTTTAAATGAAAAATTAATATTATAGATGCAGTTAAGCAAATTACTTATATGACTACAATAAAAAATATTAATTTTGCTATGTAAGTATTTACCTACCCTGAGACACACATACCCACATCAAGCTGACTAAAATGGATTGCTGTAATTAGCGTAATCATGACATAATTGTGCCAATTTTCGTTTCATTTTCACGTAATCTTCAATTTCGTTTGTTCCTCACGAAAAGCGAAACGACAATAACACAAACGGCCAATGTGAAAATACCCACTTTAAGTTCCTCGACAATAACTCCTCATATGTATGCACAGCCAGCGCACACGGCGAACGCTTAAATGCTTCCATTACATTCAATTAAACTAACATAATCGCGCAGAATTTCAATTATCACAATTACAGCCTTAATATCTCACGCTCCGCGCCGCATCCACGCAGCATTGCCAGTTGTAACAGTTTGCTAATCATGTGGCAGGTTGCTTGGCAGCGGTAGTGGCTTGTGTTTTCGTTGCGCTGTTGTTGTTGTACTCGCTTTTTTCCCTTGTGCTCGTTTGTCGTTGTTGGCTGCCTAATTTTATGATGAGCCAACCTACGCATGTCACATTTTGCGCACGCGCATCGTCGTTGTCATTGTTATTACTCCTGCCGCTGCTACCACTGCTGCTGTTGTTGTTGTTTGTTAGTTTTTTGTGCTGTTGTTTGTATGTTTGTTGCGCTGTTGTTTTCCGGTGCACTTATTGTGGTTGCAGTCGTCGCCTTCATTAAATGGCTTTGCAAGACATGACAAGCAACAGCGGTGACTTGTTACAAAGTGGCCTACAAATGTCACTTGGGAACGTAAACAAATAGAATTTGGGGAGAAAACCAGATTCGACAAACATTTAGTCGACTGATAGAGAGTTAGAAGTATCACGGAAGACTAGAAGTATTATTTCTTGGTACTGAGTTAAAATCGGTCTGAAGAAACTGAAACTGTTGCTAAGGGTTGCTTTAGAGCGTTTGAAGTCTAGATCGCCAACAACTTTCCTCCTTCAGAAATATTTAAATTCCCAAAATTGTGAATTTATTAGAGTTTGCTTGGTGAAGGTGTATATTGTCAGGAGCACACTATCAACTTCAATTTATGATTTCTTGGTTATTGCAATATTTTTCTAGCCGAGGTTGCTGCTAAAAAATGTAGCTGTACATTTACTGCTCCAGTAGTCGTAAAAGTGACTATTCACGCTGATAACAGAAAGGCGATGCTAGTTTTGAACTCACTAACAGTGCGTTTACGACTGGTTAAGGAATGCCTAACCTCATTAATTGGTCCAATTAATGTCTGCGAGTCACTTTGTGTTATGAACAGTATGGGTGCCAGACCACAGCGGAAACGCAGTCAACTATAAAACTGACAAGGTGGCAAGTAAGGGTGTCGTAGCCCCCGCTATCAGTAAAATGGTATCGGGTCGGTGCTTCTCTCTCTTCATGTGTTCTACTACTGGATAACTGGCTTCGCAAAAACTTGATCAGCGCTAGGCTAAAATCGAGTTATGCGATCCTTTTTGCTCAAGATCGATCGTAAGTGATTCAGTGAGCTCTTTGGCTCTAGCCTGCTAGCCTCTTCCTAGTGGTGGGGGTTCTAACAGGCCATTGTCCTATCGATGTCCAACCTTACAAGACGCCAGCTGCGGAAGCTGTGTGGAAGTGAAGTCGGAATCATCTCTAAACTGACGAAGTGGCAAGTAAGAATACCGTAATTCCGCTATTAGTAGAATGGGAACTGGTCGGTGCTTCTCTTTCTTCATGTGTTCTACTACTAGATAACTGGCTTCGCGGAAACTTGATCAGCGCTAGGATAACATCGTGTTATGCGATCCTTTTGGCTCAAGATCGATCGCAAGTGATTCAGTAAGCTTTGCCTTTAGCGTGCTAACCTCTCCCTAGAAGTGAGGATTCTAACGGACCATTGTCCACCAGTTGGATGGGAATCTTAACCGACGCCAGATACAGAAGCTGTTTGAGAGAAGTCGGAATCATCTAAGCACTTCTTTCCTGATTGTTCCGCGTTTGCGAAATCAAGGCTTAAATACTTGGTAGCTCACACTTTCAGATGGGTCATCGAATTTAATGAAATAAAAATAAACGCCAGAGCAAATTATATTGACAAAACGTCGTTTTTCTGACTTATAAGTTCGAATTACAGGTGCTCTAAATTTATGGCATCGCAAAGAACTACCTATAGCAGACTTAGTGCGATCTTTGTAACAGACATCAAACCTAACCTAATCTGACTTAACATTACTAAAGCTACATACATATGTCGATGGAGATTTTTTTTCAAATCTACGATTACATCTAGTTAATGATATATAGTGGATTGGTTCAAAAATTTCCGAAAGAATAAAAGTTAAGGGTCAAACCGAAGTTAACACTTTTTCTTGCTTAGTCGAGTCTTATACTTTTGTACTGTGGTTATAGAACAATTCACTTAGTGAAAAAACGTATATTCGAAAAAGCTAAAAATAAAATTTTGAATATTTTTTTTGTTTCCAAATAACTAATATAATCACTCAAAACAAAATGGGTTATTTAAAATATAAATTAAAGCGATCAGGAAGTTATCTCTAAAGGCATAACAAAAGTAGCTCGTCCTCCACCTTGTCAAATAAATTCATTCATATCTCATTTGTTCTCCAACAAAATTTGTCGCTTTTATAGTGACAGCATTGACAACGAATGCCACCCAACAACACATCAGCTACGTCGCGACTGATTTGCATGCAATGTTCGCTAACACGCTTTCAGCTGATCTGCTAGCGCACAGTGCAGCTTTGTGCTTCTTCTTCGCTGTTTGTGTTGGAAAAATGTCAAAAGCGTGCAGTGACGACTGGGAGTGGCAGCAGCGACAATAAAGCGAACAACCGAAGCAAGCTGCGTGGGTGTTTCCCATGCTTGTCATTCCAGCTCATTTCATGTCATTTCAAAGCTCACTTGCTTCCTTTTATTGCCTCATAAATGCGTTGTTGTTGTTGTATGTGTTTGCTGCTACACATCACGAATGCACAAATCTGCGCTATCTGCCTTGGATTGTCGTCGCTGATATATGTCTAATGTC
The DNA here is from genome assembly GCF_016617805.1 of Bactrocera tryoni. NCBI lineage: Eukaryota > Metazoa > Arthropoda > Insecta > Diptera > Tephritidae > Bactrocera > Bactrocera tryoni. The sequence goes on from NC_052500.1 coordinate 3,418,550, forward strand.
TTCGTTTTATTGGCGGTTAAGCCAATCTGCGCTGCGCGGGGCGCAGGTGGACGGAAGTTAAATATTTTGCGTGCCAAATTTACGCCCAAAGTGTAGGCAATAAATTCGAATTGGCTAATTTTATTTCTCCGCTCGCAAACTGGTGGCACGTGAGCGCTGCTGCGCCACACGAGTGTGTATTTATGTGGCAGATTGTGTGCCAAGGTTTGTCGTTTGCGGTTATTTGTTTGTGCGTGTGAAAAGTTTGTTGCCACAACTTGGTTATATTTCATATGGGAAGTGGTTCATTGATGAGAATGAGGTTTTTAGAAGTTTCTTCAAGTGATCTTTATTAGATATTGCCCTCATTAGATTAAATATAATTATTGGATTTTTTATGAGATTTAAAAAATTTTGTAACAAAAAAGAAAATATATATATTATTTCTGAAAATAAATTACACGTTTTATAAACAAAAGTTCTCCTACACACTGCAAAAGCCCACCACTCTTTGCCTCAGCCTCTGTAGCGTATGAGTAACATTTATTATTTGCACATCATAAAATTCCCGCCAGGCACTGCGCAATAAAGCTAAGTTGTCTTAAGCGTTTTTTATATTTTATAATAATTAATGAAAATTCTACCACTCATAAATATAACGGGTTTTCCACCAGTAACAACGCGCCGCCGACATTAACAACTTCACGCACTTTTGACTAATTATTTTAATTATTGTTATTATCAACTTCGAATGCAAGTGAGCGCTCAAAAAGTTGTAGTGGCAGGCTTAGCGAGCGCATAAAGTTTTTATTCGCAATAAAAAGTGAGTTGTGAGACTTTTTGAAACAAACGCCAGTTTTATGACTGTCAACAACTTTATGCGCCACTTTCACCAGCCTCGACGGTTAACGGCCTAAGGGCATATGTGTGTCATATTAGATTAAGATACATAAATTTAGACTTTATGTGGTATTAAGCAAGTGAATTATCGGAGCATATAAAATTTTTAAGTCACGTGTTGGTAATTAAATTTGTTTTAGTAGAGTAAGCTGTTGCAAGCATCGAAAAAATAATAAAAGTGTTTCCAAATTTTTCAAAATAAAACGCTAGTTTTAGTGTCGTTGCAAGTGAACTGGTTTGAGCCGCAGATGAAATTAAAAACGAGCTTTTTCGAAACACCGTTTTTTGTTGCCGTTATCATGGTATCTCAAGTTCCAATTAGCTGATTAACTTGAAATATGGCATGAATATTCTTTAAGTGGTTTCCTCGGGTAAAAAACCGACTTTTTTCAACAATTTTTTTCATCTAAAAAATTATATATTTTATTAGAATTTTTTATTGTTACAAACGTACATAATTAACAAAGAAATTCTGAAATTTTTGGTGAAAATACTTTAAACTCGGCCATTGTGGTGCCATTTCCGGTGACTCCTCGAGGTATGACTATATAAGAATAATACAATAAAAAAATCGATTTTTTGAAACCCGTATACCCATGTAACCCCTTAAATAACTCTCTATCACATGAAGCAACGAAAAATTAAAAATTCATAATTGTAATAATTAAAAAAGAATATAGGAAGTGAAAGAAATGACCTTTACCACCATTTTATGAAAAATTTTTTTCAGTTTTGCAACTTCTTTAGATAGCAACATTCGTACTAATCAAGAACCCATCATTGACGAGGAGACAATCTTTTCCCCCTCTACTTCAAGTACTTCTATTTAGTGAAAATCTGTTTTTTTTTCAAATTTGATAGAAAAAAATATCAAATGGTTTAATTGCCAAGAAAAGCTTGAAGTTTGGATTTCTAAACTAAAATATGCCCTTAAGCACCACAACTCGTCAGATTTTCGTAATTGTTAAGGAGCTTTCTTCACATCTTTGGAATAAAGAAGTGAAAAATAGATTCACCACCCGACTTCGAGCTTCAAGCAGACTTCGAGCTTCAAGCGGACTTCAAGCTGTTGCGCACTTTGGTAAAATTACCTTTAAAATCATTTACTCGAATCAGAATTTTTCACATGAAATCAGTGAAATCCTAACCAGTCTTAAGTTACTCATACGCCATGTACCTTTGTGACCGCATTGTTACCTCACATATGCCATAAGTCTCTATATGCACATTTAAACAACTCTATGTCAGAAATCATGCCACTTACGACCGCCGGTTGCATGGTTCATGCAACTGTCTTACACTCATACGTAACCGCTTTCTTTCCGACAGCGCATTGTCTGGTGAAAAAGCATTTAATTGAGCCTTAACATGCAGCGCGCAGCCAGAAAGGCCGCACTTAACAGCGCACAAAACGTACAATTTAATCAGATGTGGCAAGTTGTGATGCCAATTGGCTACGACTGCCTGTAAACAAATAAATACAACAAATAAATGAAGCTAAATTATAATAAACTACAATAAACTGCTGCTTAGACACTCCCAAGAGAAGCAAGGAAAATATACTGGCACTGAACATACATATATTTAAGTATGTACATACATATATATAGTATATGTTTTGTATGCGCTTATATAAAGCGCAACTGAGTTGCGTGTAAATATTTGGAATTAAATATGAAAAAGTTTTGGCTCTGAAAAAAGGCTGGCCGAAGACCCACAACTTTATTATGTGACTTATTATCTTCTGTGTTATTTTGGCCGCTTGTGTGGTCTTCAATGGCCGCTTAATATCTTTATATTTGAAGAGTATGAAGTAATTATCTCGTTAACTAGCAGAGATCAAATAGTTTATATAAATTTTTGGTATCAAAAAATTGCTAAGCTTCGGCTAAAATTATTTTTTCCTTTTTCAATAAAATTTAATTACAAAATATCAAAATGCATTAGCCACAGCTGCAGCTTTGCCGCAACACTTCCTCTTTCAGCCTCAGCACAACATTTAGCCGTCATCTTCTTCGCTGATTTATTGCCACAAATTGCCTGCTTGCCACCGCAATTTGCAAATCAATAACGGCATTAAGCACACGCTTTCAATTAGACCAACCAAAAACGAAATTGAAAAATCAGCTTAAGCGCTACGCGCTGAAAATTACTTTTCGCAAGTGTTATACATGAAAAATGTGGCAACATTTGCACGCATCGTTGCCACAAACACACACATGCACAGTGTCTGTCAGCAATTTGTATTTGTTAGACGCACGCGTTGCCACATTGTCTGCCACCATTGTGTGATTATCGTTAGTGGCCGAGTCTTGCGGTTGCAACGTTGTCTTAATTCTTATTTAACGGTAATAATTTTGCGGTGCCAATGCAATTGCAAGCTGGCCAAGCGCTTCGCCATATTTCCGGCATGGAACGCATTAACATACGCTGCCACCAGCACGAGTATAGCAAATAGCACGAGTGTGGCAAGTAGCCGCAGCACGTCGCGCATGTAAGAAATATCGTCGCTCGCCGCCGACTCGTGCCGCAGTTGCGCGCCGCCCCTGTGCGATCGCATTAAATTGCCTGCTAATGGCCAGCATGCTGCGGCATGGACCAACACATCTGGGTGTAAGAGCGCGCTTGCGGCCAGCGAGCAGCGGTAGCAGCAGCGGCGGCAATTGCTGTCGCGCCGCCACATTTATCGAATGCATTCAAATGAAAAGTGAAAGGTATGCGGCCACTGGATCGCATTGTTCGCACAGCGCTTGTTGTTTTTGGGCATGGCTTGCGCGCAAAATTGTGGCAACTTATGAATATATGCGGTGGCGATAAAAAAAATATGTGGCGCATTGTGCTGGCGGCACACTTATGAATTTGGCAAACATTTTTTTCATATTTTTTGTATTCGAAAATTTTTTTTTGCGTTCGAAAAATGCGTTGCGTGCAACAATTCACTGAGTACTCGCAATTTTTCGTACTTAAGGCGACGGCCACAAATCCGATTAACGGCATTTTTATGCGTTCGCATGTGTGTGCGTGTGTGCAAATGCGCAAATTGTTAACCGTTAGTTATTGTGGCTATAAAAAGTGTGAAATGAAGTAGTTACAATTTACTTGATATTATCAAAAAATAGAAAAAAATATTTTTTATTCACAAAACTAACGCAGAAATGCAGTTGTGAAGGCAGACACACACACACCACGTATATTTGGGAGTTGCAAGTGTTGCGAAAGCCACAGTTCTCACTTGAATGCAGTATTAAAAATAAATTTAAAAAATTTTATATTAATTTATTAACAAATGTTACGAATTCATGTAGTTGTGGCACGAATGCTACACATATGAACAGCGGCTAACTGAAAATATTAACTACAGCGTAGTTTGCCTGCATTCTTTTAGCTTTAGCTTGGAAAAATAGTAACATTTTTGAAAAAAATAGTTAGTACAATTTTCGAGCACAAATGCCGCAGCAAAACACATAAATTATGCTTGTAAATTTTGAGCCACACTTCAGTAAACTAAATAAAAAATTACGAAAATTACAAAAAAAATATTTGAAAAATACTTTACAATTTTGCATAATTTGTGCTACAGTCCTCTAACATTTTGCCTAACATGCCTTGCATAATCGCTTTAACACGATCGTAATTCCATTTACTGCTTTTCTAAACCAAGTCTCTTGCCTCCAATATGCTGTTAGAATAAAGCGCACGTACTCGCCTTGTCTCATTTGACCTGGTATGAGCTACCAGCTCATGAGTTGGTATTCGTACGTGCAATTTGGCTGATAACCTCTGACACTGTTCAGCTACTGCACTGTTTTACACTTACCAGGGGTCGCTCGGAAGCTGCAATGCGCATGTGCGAGTGCTCAATTAATCAACGAATGATCTAAGACAGAAGCAAAATGCGAACCTGCCATAATTAATTACTTCATTAAAATGGTTTTCGTCATAAGTGGAAACGTCTGTATAATTAGAAGGCAGAAAAACTGCTACTGATTTGATAATCAGCGACACACCTCGATTCTTAATGAAGAATATTTGTATTATTCGCACAGATATACACATATATGTATATGCATCATATATGTATGTATCTCTAACATATTTGGATTGGTTTTTTATTAATTACGCCTATTATTGATGTTGTTATTATTAATGTTTTGTTTACTAAAATAGGCAAAGAAAAATTAAAAGTTGTTAGTTAGTTTTTTAATTTCTAATATATAAAGAGTGATCCATTTTGAAGCTCCTTACTTTTAAAAACAAAAAACATAAAAACTTCAAGTATAATGAGCAACGTTTATTATCATTCGAAAGAACATTCCTTGGCATTTATTTTTTGAGAATTTTCTCTTTCAAATGTTAGTCGCTCCTACGTCTCAGATGATCCATCCATTGAGTCCAATTTTCGATGACTCGTTCGAGCATTTCGACTGGTCACTGATGAATTGCACTCGTGATATTTTCCTCCAAGGCCTGAATAGTCGGATCTTCTTGAAACTTTTAAAAAGTTTGTCTAGTTTAAGATCTCGACAATAAATGCGTCAAGTCGTTCCATATGTCAATCCAAGCTGCGAACGGCGCCAATTGATTCTCCACGGTCTTCGTGTACACTCTCAGCTACGTAATTTTCTTCACAAAAGGCTATTGAAAAAAGTACCACTACTTGGAGCGCCATCATTGGTTCACTAGTTATCTAGAAAAGTGTCTCCTTCTTGATCGCTGCCTTACATTGGTTGATTGATTTTACAGAAAGCTTAACAGAAGTACATTCGCTGATTTTCCATGGTATTTTGATGTTACTTGGATAAAATTCAGGTACTACGAGAGATTAACATGCACCTGTCCGGAAGTGCCTTAAACATTTTTTTTTTTCATTTTGTTCACCATGTTTTACATCTTGTTAGCTTTGAAAATGCAGCCGGAAAAGCTGAAAACCATAGCGTTGATTTTAATTTCAGCAAAGCAAGAGTCTAATTACACTGCGCTGTTGTTGCTTGCCTAATTCGATAAGTGTCATTGCTGATGCTGGTATATATGTACATTAATTTACAGGAAGCTAACAAACGGAAAAATTGCGTATGCGGGAAATATTCTACGGATCATTCTGAGCAACTTTGCCTTCTATAAGTTTAAAACCGGTTTCAAGCCAACGATTCGACGACCATAAAAATGTGTTCGTCTGGTTAGAAATATATTTTGATATTCTATTAATCACTTGTCCGAATCGAACAGGTCGCACATCTCCCATACAAGCGATTATTTTTTAAACTTCGCCTTAAAAATGGCTAACTTGAAACGGGCTTTAGACCGTTAGAGCCTTAGGAGAAGTTGTTAAGAATGATTCGTGGAACAATACGCGATTTTATAGAAAGAATACTGACCCTATGTAATTCACATAATGCATATCTTATTTTTTTATTGGCATAGAAACCGCTTATGCGGTTAAAGCCGAGTTAACAATAGCACGTCAATACAACGGAGTGGAGGGCTTCCTCTTAAAGACCTAGCCAGTGTAGCCGCTGTCTTTTAATTCGTTGAACTATGTCAATATCGTCGTATATCTTATACAGCTCATCGTGCTATCGAATGCGATATTCGCGTAGCCAAAGCGCAAAGGACCATAAATCTTCCGCAGAACCTTTCTCTCGAAAACTCGCAACGTCGACTCATCAGGTGTTCAAGCCTCGTCCAAGCCTCTGCACCATATAGCAGGATGGGAATAATGAGTGACTTATAGAGTTTGGTTTTTATGTACATAACATCTATGAATATCAGCTCCACCCTAAGTAACCCCGCAATCACTATTGAAACTATACATTTCCATTCTATTTCTAAAAACATATACTTTACAAGTATATTACCCTCACTGAGTATAGGTATCTCACAAATGCTTACTTTAACCTCGAAAAATCGGCTTACCGAAATCAAGTTAGCTTCTAAAATATGAAATGATTCTGCTTTAAGTCTTTTCTATAAAATCGTATTTTTCTTGTCATTCCATTTTGATAGAACCGAATTTCTTAGCATTATCTAAAAATAAATATTAATTGACCTTTTTACTCTTTTTTCTTTCAGGTACGTTCTTAAATACATACTTCTGGTCTTGAGTGCTTGTACAAGCTATGGCATTTGCACAAGCTATTCTGTAAGTCGAAATGTGTTATAGTATTCGTTATAGTATTCTAAACTGGCTAAGATAGCAGTTTTTATTTAAAATCGATATTTCGTGAAATCAATTTGCAACTTGAGCTGCATACTTAAATTAAGTTGCATTTTCTACCTCCATGCCAAGAATACCGAATTTAAGAGGAATTTTCTACAATAGAATGACGTTTTTAATTACCCAGGGTTAGAGGGAAACATACAGTGCTTGGTACAATCTTTGTCATGATTAATCTAATATTTGACTTCAGAGAATACAGATTGATAACTCACGAGTACGAAGAGCGTAAGCAGATGAGGCTGTCCACATAATCGAACAACTTTATATACATATATTAGTATAGATCCCTACATCACTTTCAAGAGAAAACTCACGCTGATAAGTAAGGACTGGTCGAATATTTCCAAAAACATACTCGGATTCATCTATCCTCATCAAATTTCATTAGTATAACTTTTATACACGCATATATTTCTATTTGAAATCCTTCACATCTTTCACTGCTATTTTCTTAGTTGTTATCTTTTATCTCTTTTGACAATGTATATTTGGACATAAACGAAACAATGTATTTGAGGTATTTACACACACGTGCTAAATTGGGCAGGAAATTAGCATTCAATTAGCAACAACATGAAAGAGGGACAATGCGGACACGACTTGGGCTGGCATTCGAAACAATGACGAAACACGCTTCGTGAATGCCATATTAATTGGCGAAGTTTACATACTTACTTGTACAACTGCTAAGCGCTGTTAATTGCTGGCGCTGCAACAAGCTGCTGGAGAAGCGTTGCAAACGCACTAATGGCCCTTTCCTGCTGTTGGAGCAGAAGTGGCGCTAGCGTGAGTTTACTTATTACCTATATATAAAATATATATACATATATATATATATATATATGTCAAAATGAAAAGGCACACACCAAAACAACAACAGCAACAAAAGATATCTGCCGCAGGCAAAACTTGCCTTACAGATGGCTCACTCTCGCTCTTGGAATAGGCGGAGCTGAAATGAAGACAAGTTCAACTGTGCAGATGGACAAAAGATTATTTCTGCACAAGCGCATACACATACATACATACTATACATATAGACTATTAAATGCATGGCAAACAATTAGGCAAGGCGGCGAAGCATTGACAATGAAGATGCAAATATTGGCTTAAGGTGATGCTGTGCCAACGCAGGCGGCATCGAATGGAAGCACTTAATTAGCGGTGATTACCATTTACTGTGGCTGTTGTTGTTGTTGGTGCAATGCAGAGGATAAAATTAATAGTGATGAGGAGAAGATTGCAGTTTTCAGTTGAAGTTGATTGTGCTGTCACTTATGCTGCCTTACAGCTAACGGTGCAATGTTGTTGTTGAATGGCGTTGTTGTTACTTAGTGATGTTACGGCGGATAAAGCTTTTTTTTTTGAAACAAGTCACAGCATCAAATTTTTGCAACGTTTAAGAAATGTTGTAATAATTGAACCATGAAAACCGTTAAACCGACAAAGCGCCACTCACACACTCACACACATATACACACATGACTGCAACGTGTTGCCATTACAATCTGCCATTTTTAGCCTCAGCGCTGTATGGTGAATCGCATGCATTGTCAAAAATTGCCTGCGATTTCCGCTTTGCTGCACGGTTAAGGTTGCCTGCATCCCAACACCAAAAAGCAACAACACAAAGCGCATTTCGGCATTTGCGGCCACTTTTCGTGTTTTATTGCAACCATTGTGCTGGTGTTTACACCGTTCACCACTTTTACTCATTTCCACTGCCAACAATTATATTGCGAATTAACCGCAAACCAACAACAACAACACCCCTCTTTATTTTATGGCTTATTCAGCAGCGTTCGGTTGGCGGCGATAATAGTGAGGCAACATTGCTGCTATTGTCGGCAGGTCAAGGTGCTCGCGCAGCCGCAGTGGATGCGCCATATCTGCCAGCCGCCGCTTGATTTGTGTTCCACTTGAACGCCACTGTGGCCCATTCGCGCTGATGGCAAGCGGCGTTACGCCCAGCAGCGCGTCAAGCTGCGACCTGTGTGTAGATCGCCCGGCAGCAAACGCTGATAGGAAATTGCCAACTATTTTGCGAATTCAAACGCCCTCACCACGCCACACACGCTCTTGCCTGCTGCTGCATTTATCACGGTTTGGGCATTTTGCTTTGGGCCAAGTAACACCCGACTTTGCTTTGCTTTTTAGCTCGTTTCATTTGTAGTTGTTTATTGTTGTCTGTTTGTAAATGTTTTGATTGTCGGCTGTGGTCTTCGCTGAAGAAGCTCTCTTAGACGAATGCATGCTTTGCCGGTTGTGGACTTGATTTTTTTCGTTTTCGTTTCTTTGCTTGTCGTCTTTGCTTCGTTGCCTGCTTTTTGCGCTCGGCCGCTTGATTTGTGCGCATTTCGGTCGGTTGGAGGTGGAATTTTTATTTATGTGGGGACATTGGCCTTGCCCCGTGTTTACTTTTTCGAATTTATGTGCCTTTGTGAGTTTTTGTTGGTGTAGTCAACGGCGCTTTGCTTTAATTTCATGCTCAAATGTTGCTATTGAACTCTTGCTTGCCATATTTACTTTGTCTCGCCGTGATTTATGAATGAAGAGTGAACTTGAGAAACACCGTTGCCGTTTCTAGCAATAAATGATAATTATTATGGCAAATTTAGTAAAAATAAGTGAGCAAAAAAATTATCAACGATTCACTAAAGTAGCTCAAAATTTTTTGAAATTATACATATCTAGACCGGGGTAAACAAACATAACGGGTTTTTTAATAAGTGCGCTACATATTTTCTTTTACTAAAACAAAAACGTTTTGGGATATCAATGAAATTCTTTATTCCTGTGAAATTGCATTCGATGCCACTATGTGTGGACCTCGATTTCTGTTGCATTGCCACCACGGGCAATGGGTTCCAGACGCTGAACCCAATTTTCGACGGTTTTCAAACATAAGTCGGCCGATACTGTTGCAATTTAAAGTTCGATTATCTTACGAAGTTCACTAATCGTCGCTGACTTATTGGCATATACCATAGACTTGACGTAGCCCCACAGGAAATAGTATAATAACGGCGTCAAATTGCACGACCGAGCCGGCCGATTGATTAGGCTATTTCGTAAAATAACACTTTCACCCAACTTTCTTTTCAATAAATCGATTGTGTCATTCGCTTTGTGACTTGTGTCGCCGTCCTGTTGAATCCACATATAGCCCAAGTCCATATCATCTAACTCGGGCAAAAATATTTGGTTATCATTGAGCGATTGCGATTTCCATTCACAGTAACTTGCCGATCTTGATCATCACAAAAGAAGTAAGGCCCAATGACTCCGCCGGCCCATAAACCGCACCAAACCGAAATTTTTTTGGGGTGCAATGGTGACTCATGAAGTACGTGTGGATTGCTGCCTGACCAATAACGCATATTTTGTTTATTGACGAAATCATTCAGTTAGAAATTAGCTTGATCGCTGAAGATGATGTTTCGATGAAAATCCAGATCATTTTCAAGTTGGATGTAGGCCAAGATCTTTTCGCAAAATTCGCCACAATGACGGCACAGAGATTCACAACGCTTGAGAACGATGTGCGAGAGACTGATTTGGGTCTTCCTCAATTGATGCGTTAGCGGTAGCAATATTCTCGACACCCCGGGCACTTCTTTATCTCACTGTCATGAGAACATTTTGTACTGTACCTGTGCATTCAAATTTTTCCCCTAGACGCTCAATTGTTGATCTGACAGAACGAATATGACGACTATAAATTGGACGCAGCGCTCTTAAAGTTGGGCCACTGATTCCGAATTTCGATAGTAAATTTTAATAATTTCGACTCGTTGTTGGATCGTATATCTTTCCATGATGAAATGGTAAACCTTACTGAAGAGAAACGTTAAAAGAGGGAAAATTATGGCGTCTACCTACTTTTGTAGCGTCCCTATTGAAATACCAGTAACAAAAATCTTCGAACCTAACAATTACATATCGAGATACTTGAAGTCCAACTTCTTGAAGGATTCCGAATGCCATGGCATAATAATAATGCCAAGGAATCTTCGTTCATGAAAATAGTGGTATTGTCCCAACATTCACTGCTTATATTATAACCGAGGAGGCAACCTACCAGGTTATTTGTTGTTCGAACATCTTCACTTCGCAATCCCAAATATTTTTCATCAAAATATGAATATTTGCAAGAAAACAAATACCTCTGTATCAGAATAGAGAATATCTGAATATACCTATATACCTTTTTTAAAACTTTTAGTGTGTTTATATGTTAAAAAAAAACAAGGGATTCCAGTAAGGGCAAATATTTGAAAAAAATATAATTATACTTTATTTATTTGGATTTTTTTTATTAGAAAATATAAGAATTTTATGACTTCTATTAATCTCTCTTACCACTAATTGCTGACTTTTACACTCAACACTATATTTAAGCAACCAAAACTCAACGCCAAATAAGAAAGCAACAAATCAAAAATCGATTCCTTTTACTTATGCCCCTAGCATGCCACAAAAGCCAACCGTGTAAAGCTAAATGTGTGTATTTATATCCAGATGTGTCTGCGAGTTTATGGCAACGGCCGAAGGTGTAACAGCGGTAGTCGCAGCGGCAATAAAATGAAATCGCTTGTAAGTCATGCATTATTTATTTGCCCCAGTGCACCAAATGCAGCACACCTCGAAAATGGCGACGCGCTGCCCACTCACCTCAACGCGCACTCATAAATTCGCTCGATTACTGAGCGCAAACGCTTGAACGCCGCGCCATTTTCGCCAACTAATGTGAATTCAGTGCAAATGAGCTGCGACCAACGGACCAAACTAACCAGCAGGCAGCAGCATGCACTCGCAGGGCGACAGCAAACGCCACTTGCACCTAATTCGCAGGCACCCAAAGTGATCAAAACATCGCCGTGTGGCACTGTGGCCAGACGCAGCGGGCGTGGCCGCGTTGTGTCGCGCGCGCATTGAAGTCGCAAAATTAAGTCAAAACTCAGCGAAAAACGAGAGGACTACTTTAAATGAAAGCGAAATGGAAAGGTTTTAGTCGCCGCCAATAAAAAACCTCATCTACACAAACACACACAGCTTACAGCAGCAGCACCAAAGAACGGTAGGCGCTTTAACGCAGCCTGCTGGCGGTTGTCGGCATGTCGTTGGCCAACGATTATGCAACCGCGCGCAGTCGATCACAAGTGGGCCAATTTTCATGTTGCACACACGGCCACAGCGGCAACACGGTCCGGCTACCGGCAGGTTGGCAGCCAGCAGTGGGCCAGTGGTCGGTCGTTAGCCAACAGCGATTTAATACATGCAGCTGAACACATGTGTTGTTGTCACTGGTCATTGATAGGAGGCCAGTGTGGCACCGGCAGGCGCGCACATAACCGAAATTGTGGCACTAGTGATACATAAATATTTTAAAAATATGAAACGGCGATTGCAAACGCTTAGATAGTTGCTGGCGGCAAGTTGCCGACCGAAAACTGTAGCACAAACGTAGCATTTATAAAGATTTAAGCTTTTTGCTGCTATTCCCGATATTGCTTTTTAAGCGGCATGGCCCCCATAAAAGCCGCTTGACGCAACAGTAAATAAAAACGCGAACTTAATGCGGATTTAATCGCCTATCGATCGCAATGATAATAAAATATTTCAAAATAAAATCTATTCTCACCCGCTTTCGAAGTTGGGTAGCACGAACCGTTGCGCCTGCGTGGCGCAAACCGGCTTTAGATATTTACACGCCAGCAGCTGGAGCGCCTCGCTGGCTGCTCATCGATTAATCATAATTAAAATGTTATGCCTCTGAGCCTCTCCTTCAGTTGCTAGTGGTTCAAGAGAGGTGTGGTGAGCAGCAAGCGGCGCGCTAAAGCCTACCTCAGCTGTTCAAAGAATAATTGCGGCGCAGTTATTAGACGCTAATCATTTAATTATAATTTCTTTGTTGCTATTTTTGTAAGAATAGAATGCTAAAGAACCAGATTTGTCGGCCCTGAACTTGATCTTCTTTGTTGCGCATGCTCACTTCTTTCTTATTTAATAAAACTGGCTATGCAAGTGTTTTTGAAAATTGTTTAAAGTCGACAATTTCTCCGACAGTCTTTTTACGCCTCAAAGCGAAATTTATTGGCAAACATTTACTAAGTCCTCATTAGAAGCTGCTCCACTAAATTAACGTTGTTGGCCGTAAATATCGCAATATGTTATGCTCAAGTACAGCACTGTATATTTGTGTGTGCACAGGCGTGTGCGCTCAGCTGCTATCAGTCCAGCGCTTATCTGGCGTCTTGAGAAAACAATCTAATAAACCGCAAGCGCTAATTTTTGCGAAAACCAGTGATTATCAATTCGAATAAGAGGCAGCATCGGGCATTAATAAGCGCAAAAATCAATTCAATATACTGGTTCCTGTCACCGTGATCAATTTTACCGCATCAAGCAACCCGTTTTGTGGGGTTAACGAACCCTTACTTTGCTCTAATCTACATAGAAGAAATATTGTAAATTAAGTTTCGCGATTTTTTACAGATCCATCGTGTGCGATTAATGTTGATAATTAAATTTTAGCATTTGTGTGGCCTTTTGTATCATAAGAAGCGGGCTTAAGCGCTTAACTCTGCTAATTACTTTAATTTAATGGCATATTTGACGTTCGTGATATATTTTTGTGGTTATAAATCGCATGCTACTTAAATGTCTATTTTTATATGGCTATTATTTATATCGTTAACTATATAAATATATTATATGTATTCATGCATTCTGATTGATTTTTGCTATGACGCTTAATGTTATGGCTTCACAAATTGTTTTAAAACCTTTTTTTTTAAAGTGAACGGTTGGAAAGATCGGAGATCCCAAAAGTATATAATACTATCAGGAAAAAAGTTAAACTCTGTTTTATAATTTTAAAATTCTTAACTTATTCTTCAAAATCTATGTAGTCCCCCTCAAGGTAGTACCCTTGGCCCCAATACAATTGTATCAACGTTTCTTCTAATTCTCAAAATATTTATTAAAGTCAGGCTCCGGAATATCCTTCTCTGCGCGTAGCGCTTCACGTTTAATGCCTTCAATTAACTCAAAACGATTTCCCCGGAGCGTTTGTTGGAATTAGCTGAATAGCCGGAATTCACACGCAGCTAAATCATTCGAATACGGTGGTTGCGGCATGACATTGGTTGAAACTTTGACGAAAAAATCACAAAGAATTAATGCAGTATGCGATGGTGTATTATTTTGGTACAAAAACTAACAGTTGTCGGTCAATAATTCCGACTTCTTTTTATGATTATTTTTGCAAAACGTTGCATATCACTTAAATAGTATTTCTAGTTGACAGTTTGGCCGGTCGGAAGGAATTCGGAGTGCACTACAACTCGATAATCGAAGACAACTGTCAACATAACCTTAATATTTGACCTGCTTTGACCTGCTTCGACTCACCTTTGCGATGATATTCTGCCGATTAATCGTCTGTTTCCGGGTCGTAAAAAAAATCCAACACTCATCGCCGGTAATAATACGTTTCGCGACGCTGTTATTCTGAACCAATCCTGCTATCACTTTTCTTAGGCCCAAATGACTTTATTTTATTGACGTATTGACCATCAGTTGATGTTGATGGTCGTCCTGATCGTGGTTCGTTGTCAAAGCGTTCTCGACCCTGTTTGAATAATTAGTATCAATCAAAAACACTTGCTTGCGACAAACAATTATCACCGAACTACTTGCGAAATTTTGGAAAAAAATATTTCAGCGAATGAGTTTTCACTTGAAATTTAAATTAAAAAGTCTTACTATTTTTTGCCCACAGTATATGCCATAAATACAAATACACATTCTTTTATGGAAAGCTTTCGTATTTGACGAGACTCACAAACTTTAGATTGGATTATTTATCAAGTCAACAATATATAGTAATTTAAGAAGAAATTGATCAGATCGAATCACTATAGCATATAGCTGTCATGCAAATTGATCGACCAAAATCCACTTCTTATATGGAAATTTTTTGTGTTTTAGGAGATATCTTTACGAAACTTGGCCTGAATTGTTATCTGAGGCAATAATACAGTCTACAAATAAATTGTTCGGATCGGATCACTACAGCATATAGCTGTCATATAAACTAGTCGATCAAACTCGAGTTCTTGTAAAGAAAACTTTTATATTTGTGGAGATATATTCGTAACCTGTTTATATTTTCTACCTAAGGCAACGCTACAATCTCTGTAGAAATTTGACAGAGGGGTCGCTGTAGCTTATAGCTGCTATAGTTTGAAACATTGTCTTAGAAACTCATATATCGCCTATCTAATTCAATATGTGCAACATTTGAAAGAAGAATAAGTCATTTTAACTTAATTGAGACACATTCGGTTTTTCAGACCAACAAGTTTCGAGACAATAACATTATTTGCTCTTAAATACTTGAATCTGAACGATTAGTTTGTATGGCAGCTATATCATATAGTGGTTCGATATCCGCAGTTTCGACAAATAAGCAGCTTCTTAGTGAAAAGTAAATGTATGTACAAGTTCAGATTGTCATCTCAAAAACTCTCAAGCGTTTCTTTCTGAGTTTAGAAACTACGTAGCAAACTTAATATTTCCTGTTCAGGTTATCAGGCTCCCTAAAAAAACATGACAATATTCAAAAGTAGCATTTTAATTGTTTCAAAATGTCGAATAACCGTTTATCTCCAATTTTCGAAAATATTCTGCGCGATACAGCAACAAATAAGCCAGCAAAAGCAAAAACAGCAAATTTCAATTAACGAAATTGAGCAAAATTATGCGCCAGCAATTGCCTTAACATACCTATATATGTGTGTATGCATGTGTGCGTGATAAAATCGTGTTAGTTAAAAGTTGTCAACAAATTCTCAAAAATATTCATCACCTTTAATCAGCGATTACGTTGAATGCAGTGCCCAGTGGAGCGACGAACTGGAGCAAACATTTTCGACTTTTCACTTGCCAGCAACGCCGTCGCCAAAATATTGTACAACATTTGATGTGTGTGTATGTGAGTGTGTGCATGGGCTTACTGGAGCAGTGGCTTTGGAGCAGGCTATTATTATTACTTTGCGATAGCTTAGATGCGGCCGAACATGCAACGAAAATCGCGGCGAAGTGGCTTTTTGCGAATATTTCGTGCAGAGCAAAGCGAGCAACAGCCAGCTAGTCAAGCGGCGAGCGCTAGTGGGGCAGCAAGCCAACGAACTACTTGATAACAGCAAATTAAAATAAATGCACTGTGCAACTGTGCCACCAGCGCTGGACGGCGCAACGACGACCAGTGAATATTATGAACGGCAGCAACAGTAGCAACAACAACAACAACAACAACTCTAACAAACGAGCACTAACCGTCACCGTCGAACACGAAAGTACTTGCCTACACTTGCTTACTAACCCCAGCAACGCCGAAAAATGTGCTGCAAGACGAAAGTTGGCGGCGCGGGGCAGAGCGGGCCAAAGCCATAAACGCTAATAAATGAACGGCGACAAACTTGTTGCCGCTGAAGTGTCTGAAATGAGGCACTAGGCAAGAAGCATGGACTCGGGAACAGCTGTGTGGCTCTTGGGCAACCAGAGCACAGCCAATATGCCACATGGCATGCCACAACGCTTGAAGAAAGTCAAAAACCGAAAACAAAATGCACGAGCAACACGTAAACTTTGCATTTTGGCCAAATTGAAATTGGAGCATTCTCGCCGCGGCTAACGATCACACAACAACAACAACAACAGCGCAACAGTGCAACAACACTGCACTTGACGGCTTGCAACTAAGTAGTGGCTCAGCTGAAGGCAGTTTACTGCAAAGTGGAAAAGACAAAAATCAGCCACCGCACGTACAGCAACAAAAAGCGCAAGCGCGGAGCGTCGCTTAATGGGAAAAGCAACAAAATGTGGAAAATTCGGCAAGAAAAAAGGTTCGAAATTGCATAATCACGTGCTTAGCGTATATTTGAATGTGCTGCAATGATAATAACGAAAGCAATAACAAAAATAAAATACAAACACACACTCGTACACACACATGCGCGCAAATAAAGCCAGAGCAATTTCGTTTGATCGTCTCGTTTAATAGCGAACGACCGAAATAACGAACAAATGCGCTAACGATCAGGCTGCACGGCGCTCGTCGCAGAGACAGTTGCTGCGCCTCCGTCGACGCCACCGCGGCTGCTGCATGCCACCTTAGACATATTTCCTGCAAGCGATGTTTTATGCGCCTCCATCTGCGCCTGTGACGTTTATGTTGCAGCCCGTCATGCAGTCGGCGCGTCAGCGGGTCCGCCAGCCGCCAAGTGGTCCAGTGGCCATCGCTTGCACCAGCTGACCGTCTGTCACCCAAGCCATGTTACATATTCGCGCTCGCAGGCAAACATTGCATTACACGTATGTGCGCACCAGACAGTCGGCTGTGTTATATGATGCTGCTGTGTTTATGGGTGTGTGTGTGTGAGTGCGCTCAGCTGATTGTGATAAAACATTTTTTCGTCGTCGAAAATTGTAACAGTTTTTTCGTGTACACTCAAGCGCTTTTACTTAGCCGATACTTTAGGTACGAAAGTGCTTCGAGCACGCAAAGGTGCTCCATGCTTGATTGTGTGTGTGTGTGCGCGTGTGTGTATGTGTGCGCGCTTTTTATCTGCCAGCTGTTTTCTTCGAGCGCATTTTGTAATGACTGTCATAAATCAAAGCAATTGATGTTGTCGATAATTCTACGCTTGTTGTCGTTGTTATTGCTTTTGTTTGTGTTTTTTATCCAACAACTGTTGCGCGCTATGTAAATGAGTTTAATTGCTTATGCTGTAACAGCGAACACTTTGTTTTTATGTTTTCAATTAACGTTCCTTTCGTTCGTTTAATTAGCAAATCGACACCGAACTGCGTAACGCATTGCGGCAGAGGCAGAAGCAGACAATTGGCGTGTAATTAGGCTCTATTTAATTATTTTACAATTTTTCATTCGTTAATAGATATTTCAGGCTTTCAGGGTGAGCAATCAGGCGAGGCAATTTTTATTTGTGGAAGACTTAAAGTTGAAGGCAGTGAGTGTTCCCAGGAGTTCTTGCTAACATTAAGACGTAAAGGGATTCTTTATAATTGTAAACTGCTTTGTGCTTTAGAGGTAACCGCTACAGAGGTTACTATTGGCTCATACTTCTATTAATATCATAATAAGTGAAAGAATCATATTCAATGTTCAAATTATTTATTTATATTTTTAATGAACTCTAAAGAACCGAATATGTACCATTTTGGTCAAACACTTTTTGCCATTTTTCTACTAGAGGCATTATTCCATCAGTGTAAAACTTTTCTGGTTCCTCGGTTCCTCGGCGAAAAACTGCGACAAGTAATTTTTACAGACTTCACTTGTAGCCAACTTTACTCCTTTAAGGGAGGTCTGAATTGATCGAAACAAATGGTAGTCCGATGGTGCAAGGTCGGGGCTATACGGCGGATGCATCAAACCTTCGAAGCAGAGCTCTCCCCGTTTTTGCCGAGTCATCAAAGACGTGTGTGGTCTAGCGTTGTCCTGATGGAAGACGAAACCCTTTCTCTTGATCAGTTTTGGCCGTTTTTTTCGATTTCTTGCTTCAAGCTGGATCAGCTCATAGTGGATGATTCCTTTCCAATCCCAACAAACACTCAGCATAACCTTTCGAGGCGTCAATCCTGGCTTTGCAACCATTTGTTGAGCTTCACCACACTTGGACCATGATCTTTTTTGCACATTATTGTGGTATTTGATCCACTTTTCGTCTCCTGTTACCATTCGCTTCAGAAATGGTTCGATTTCATTTCGTTTAAGCAAACAATCGCATATGTTAGTTCGGTCCATTAAATTTTTACAGACAATTCATGTGGTACCCAAACGTCGAGCTTCTTTTTGTATCCATTCTTTCTTAAAAGGTTCAAAGCTGTTTAATGATGAATGTTAAGTTCCTTAGCGATGTCATGGCTGCTTTTGTGATGGTCCTGATCAGTCTTTTCCATAGTTTCATTGACTTTTTCAAGGATAGGTCGACCAGAGCGAGGTGCATCTTTCATATCGGAATTCCCAAAACGGAAACGAGCCAACCACTGTTGTGTTATACGAACTGATAAAGCATCGTCTCCGTAAGCCTTTTTTTGAACACCTGTACCTTTTTTCAACTTCCTTGATTTTTTTGGTTAAATGAAACTTAAAATCTCACCTGTGTGATTGGTACCACTGGAGATATACGACTGCAAGGAGATCTATTGACTAAATACGAAAAGATTTTTTCGACTACCTATTATTATGCCCTTAAAATTAAAAAAAAGAATTGATTATTGTAATCGCCCACTTGGTAGTAATTAATTACTGAATACTAATTTTTTACCTCAATTCAATTTTATTCCTTCGTTCAACACACCTCAGTTGCCCTCATTGACCCTATCAGCGCAGATCCGTTAATTTGACCCGATTGCAACGGCGAATCATGAAGTGCCAATTACTTTGTTCATAATTTCCCAAAAAAGCAAACGCCGTTAAGCGAAGCAGGAAGTCGCTCGCTTAAACAACGCCAGTGAGTGTGTTTGAACTAAACGTCGCAACAACAACAACAAACAGCAGGAAGGAATAGCGCCAAATCAATTTGATAAAAACTATAACTTTCAGTTCGATAACTTTGTTTCCTTTTAGAAAGGCAAATCAAAGGCCGGCGCAGTTGTTGCACCAAAGTGAGTGCCACAGTTTCATAATTCCTTGGCCACTTGCAGTCGGCAACCTTCAATCCAAACTAAAATGCGCGCGAGGCGGCAAAATAAGCATAAACGAATTATTATTTGCAATTTGTTGTTGTTGTTTATTTTCTGTTTGTGGCGCATAAAGCGCTTGACACGCCGAACAAAGAGTTCAACTCCATATGGCTGCCGCTGGGCCACGCCATAAAATCAATGTACTTTGTGTTGTTGCTGCTGCAGCAGGGAGCTGCAAGTCAAAATATCCTCCACTGTTGTTACGCTTTTGCTGGCAGTTGTCGAAAATGATTTATGCATCCGTTTAATGGTTGCGGCGCTGACATTTGACAAGACAGCGCCGCAGTCATCACTGTGCTCACAGCTTGGACAGCGGTTTGCGGGCTAGCTTTCTGTCACACTCTCACACTGATACATTAAAATGACATATATATGCTTTAAGTATTCTCTATGGTAAATGCTGTCTGTCGTCGATGAGCCGTGTAGCAATTGCGGGAGTTGGCCATCCCTCACAAATGGCTCATTAAGCGCTGCTCTGTTAATGAAGTTGCTCCGAGCAAGCTATAAAAAATCTTCACCTCATTGAACAGCTTGCTTCAGTGCGATCATAAACTAATGTGGTAGTATGGCAACGCCTGCTTGACGTCTCTCACCTATTTGTAGTTGATTTATTATGAAGTGGGAGTCACTTGTGCAAGGTGCCCATAGCAAATGGTTTATATTTAGTGGTGAATGCAGGTGTATGAGGTTCGCTAAGCGTTTCAAAATGTATGCAGTAGGCGACAATACTAGCGCGATTCCGATATTTTTGCCTCCTTTTTCGTCTTAGATGTAAATTTGATAGCTTAATTCGGAGTCTATCAGAATAGTTTCATAAACTTAGCTGCTAAGTAATGTATACTAAAAGTTAGTATAAGTTGCAGTAAATAATTTTGAATAATTTTTCCAATAAAAACTGTGTGAAGTAGACATACTGAGAATTCCATCATATCAAAGTTTTGATGAGGTCTGAAAAAACAAATTATATTGCTAACTGGGACCACAAGTCGTGTTATTGCAAGACGATTGCAATGTCATCGATTATCAGTTGGGTGATTTTTAAGGGAATATGACCAGTTGATAGAAGTTTGTGACCAAACTTAGGAAGGAAGACCCCTATCGTTGAATTCGAGGTAAGACAGGCATTTAAGGCAATCGTGCCTTAAGGATAGTTTTGCTACTGCTTACCAAAACTTCAAGAAGGACTCCTTGCTACCATGAAAAGTGCATGTAGCACCCGGACAATCCAAAGAGGTAGAAAAGACAGGGATCTGAAATCTTGCAGAGCCGCAAAAAATCCTCTTCTAACTGCAAAAACGAGGTCTATATGGCAAGAATGGGCTAGAAACCATGACATTTGGACCTCTGACGTGTGAAGAATGTTATATCTTCGGCTGAATACAAAATAAGTCTTATTGGAGCTGATGGTGGTAAGATGGAGAAATGGAGATGCCTTTTCAGTTGAATATGTATTATGCACTGTAATGCATTCGCCTTAATAATGATCTGGAATGTGGTCAAAATTCAGAAAGTTTGGTCTTTAATGCTCTTGAAAGGTGCTGTAAATGCGGAAAACTAAAAAAACAAATTCCCACAATAGAGCGGCTATCGGCAGTCAAACCGCATGTATTTTTCCAGGACGATTCTGCGCTGGGGCTTGGTCTTCTTTGGCAATGGGGCGGTGAATAGGAAAAAAATTGCGAGTTGAAACAAAATTTTCCTTTCTGATTAGAAAAATATATATTTCAGAGGTATAAAAAAAAAAAACAAAAAAAAAACAAAACAACATTCAAATACTCACCAAACCATCAGCCGACCCTACCACATTTCTTACACACTTTCCCAGCGGCACACACAACTCTGAGTTATTAAGTAATCAAACAGAAATGTGCGACGGGAAAAATTCAAAACAAACGCAAAGTGTGCAACAAAAACATCGCAGCAAAACTGCAACAAAAGTGTCGTTGAAAGGTAAACACACACTAGCGCTAAAGAGGCAGAGGAAAAGAGTGGCGCTGGTAGCAAGAAATGAAAAGCGAATGAATGCTGTCAATAAGTGTTGGGTAAATAGCCGAGTTGAAACGAGAAAAAGTGACAGCTGCGGCGATGGCAGGGTAAACAACGGTAAACACTCAACCGAACACATACACACACACACACACACAAGCACAAGCAATGCAGTTGCTGCAATTGGTGCGCGGTGAGGGGTCGCTCAACTCGCGACGCGCCGGCGGCCAACACTAAACGTCACACTTAAGTGGCTTTAATGCGTCACAAAAGCAACAAAACGTCAATTCGGATAAAAGTCCGACTTGACTTCATTACGAATTGTTGTGGGATCAGCGATTGTTCGAAGCGGTACTCAGTACAGTGCAGCACTTGGAGCTTAGCAACCTGAGTGGCATGCTGACTGTGTGGCAACTGGAGCAGATAATGGCGGTGGGGACAGCGCGCTGTCATAACAAACGCCGTGTAACAAAGACACTTTTGAATACTTCATGCTACGCTACAAAGTAATAGTTGCCACATTTACACGACGAACGCATAAAATTTCACCGAATGTGTGTGGCGATAGGCGAGCGGCTGGCAGCGGTTCAAAATACACGCAAATCCCTTAAGACGCATTGTTGTGCCAAGATATACATATGTATGCAAGTGTGTGTGGCACTCTTTCAGCTGACATACATAAATCGCTTTTGGTTTTACTCGGCCACCAAAGTGCGACACCAACGCGTCCGCAGCGCATTATGCCACAATCGGTTGCAAATCGAGCGCAGCGAGTGACAACTTTGGGTGCGAAATTTATGCAACAATTTTGCTGGGACTCGCTCGTATACACGTAGCAGCGCTTGGTTAACATGAGCTGTACTTCAAGCAACAACAATAATAAACATGGTGAAGACTTTTCAGACTGCGTTGGCTGGCAGTGTTGCAAATATATATACATATATATATATATTTATATATATATATAAATAAGATCTTATCAAGCAGCCACCACACGAAAAATAAAGTAGAGCAATGTTGCAAAAAGCAGTCGAAATGGGCAGGTAATTAACGCAAACAAGAAAACTTCTTGTCACTCAGCTCATTAAAGCGCCAAAAGCCCAAAAACACAGCGCAGGAAAATTGCAAGATTTGCAAAAAAAAAAAACTATGCGCGGCAGATATGCGCTTAGAGATAGCAGCTCAAGTTACAAACCAGAAAAAAATGTATAAAAAACATACTAGACCAGATCAAAGTAAAAAAACTCGCAACTAGTCACCGAAATGTCTGCAAAATATTTGCTGACACAAATAAGTAAGTGTACTAAGATTTGTTTTTTGCAATTTCTGTGGCATGAAATGAGTGGCCAAGCGCATTGGCTGCTCAACAGCGCCATAAAAGTCCGACGTCGGCAATAAATTTTGCTTTAAGTAAGTGATATAAGCAATACAGCGAGAAAAAAAGAGAGAAAAAAATAATATAAATTACTTTTTTAAACAGCAAAATAAAAGTAAAAGTATATTACATGCCTTACATTAATTTTGCAAAAAATTCCCGAAAAATTTTATAGCAACTTTTTTCAACTTACGTAAGCAGCCGTTTTTCTTCTTCTTCATTTCTCGTCTTTGTTTCTTTCATTTGTCGGTCTGCTTAATTTGTATAAATAAACGCGGCATTTATTGTTTGTGAATTCCTGGAAGTTGCCAGCAAGCCGCGACTTCACCCTTTTACGCATGCAAATCCGTGATGTTGGCTGTCTGGTTATTCCAGGCAGTTTACACAAAAGACTTAAGTGACAAACCTGATTGTGACACTTCACTTTTACTCGCACTTCGGCAGGTCTACAAGCATATATAGGCAGTTTAAGTCTTCTAAGCTGATTGTACTTTTCGATATGTAAGCTTTTGGGTATTTGTTGTAAAAGAATGTAGCAGCAGAAACTAGCAAATAGCTTGAAGAATAGTTATGGAAATGGCAGGTATTCATAGTCAAATGAAGTTGAAAGTTTTTAGAGAGGAATGGTGAAAGAAATCTTTCATGGAAAAGCGAAAGGAGTTGTTGCTTTTATATTTTTTTTTTTTTTGTGATTCTAACATATTACAAAAGATTTGATCACTTTTTATAAAAAACATGTTTGAAAATTTAATTCTTTCTTTGACTATTACAATCGTTGTTGCAGCTATTTGAATTGCTTTTGTGATTTAAAGAATAAATTTAACATTGAAATGTTAACTATTTTTGCAAATTTTTTGCTTAGT
Source organism: Bactrocera tryoni (assembly GCF_016617805.1). Lineage (NCBI taxonomy): Eukaryota > Metazoa > Arthropoda > Insecta > Diptera > Tephritidae > Bactrocera > Bactrocera tryoni. Next base: position 3,442,647 of record NC_052500.1, read on the forward strand.
TATTAATTGGTATATTTGGAAACTGAAATTTCAATAAAAAAGTCGTCATTTGCTATTGTAAAAGGTTGAAAAAGAAAGTCTCTCTTGCGATTAGACTAGAAGAGATAATATTTGAAAATAAAAAAAAAGTATGATATGCTGAAATCCAACGGAAATAAAATATGGAATAGATAGTTTTCAAGGAAAAATAATTTATCGGCGATCTGAGATCGGTAAAGGGAAGTGGAGGGGCGTGATTGATTTTCTAAGGGTCAAACACCTTTTATTTCGATTTCTGGCAAAATTAAGAGACCTATCGAAAAATGTTATATGGCGATGTTGTAGCTAATGAATGCATCTATAACTTTTGAATATCGATTTTTTTCACATAACCACAAAATTTATGTGAAAAATTCAAAGAACCAAGTTTGTGGGTTTTCTTTAATTTTCTCTTGTACAGACATTTTTGTCTTTCACGAAATTCGGTGTAAATTTTTTCTTAAATCAAATATTTCGTTTTTTCTTTATATTGACATTATATCGCAAAAAAAACCCTAATTTTCAATCAAAAAATCTTTGCATTTGAGTTCACATACTATACGTTTTAAAATGTCAGCATGATTTTTGTTCGGATAAGTCTCTACTTGCTGATAGAGAATAGAAATATATACATTACTGTGGCAAATTTGCTCCGAAAATGGCAAAAAATACCCCACTAAATGTTGCTAATATGAAATTATCGTTCTTTTTCTTTATTTTTTATCTTTGGTACTAAAAAATAAACCAAAACTGCTTCTGGAAAAGTTGTGTCTTCTATTTCCTTTTCTTTCATCCATTGCTCACAAATACCATAAATACAAATTTGAGCCCTTTACCCCACCTACACTCAAATTTGTGACACTTCACATTTAAATTCCCCCCTCTTCACCCACATTATGCGTCTTTATTTTTCACCTTTAGCTTTAACAAATATTTTCTTAGAAGCGAAATTCCGCAAAGGCATTTCATATTACAGCTATAACGCCACACCTCTAAATAAAATTCGGCATCAAAGCCGTGTAAAAGCCAAAGCGAATGTGCCTCACTATCATTTAATATACTTACGTTTTTTATTTCCACTTTTATTTCAATACTTTTATTTTTGGTTGCGAACTGCAAGCTCATATCACCAGCATTTTGTTGTTGTTTACATTTTATTTAATCACCGCGTTGAATTGTCCCAATTACCGGCAACAATAGCCGGCATCGTGAGCCAGCAAAAGTATTTTCATTTTCGAAGGCGAAGCGCTGCCCTTTTGACTGCGCCGTCAGGTTGCCAGCTGAAGATGCGTATCGCTTACAAAAGTAACCAGCTTTAACGCGAACTGGCGATGTTAATGTCCAATGCAATGAAATTGGAAGATTGCAAGATATAAACAAAGGCTTTAAATTTACGAAAAAGACAGCTGGCCAAAATGTGTGGCGAGTACACGAAGCAGTGTGGCGATTGTAAGAGTTAGTCGTAAATTTATGATGCTAAAAATATAAACTAACAAATTACTGTAATTTTTTTTTTATTTGTAAGCGAATAAGATTTGTTTTAAAACTCAGAAAATGGATTTTATTTATTTTTTTAATTACTAGGCGTTTTGTATTTGAAGTATTTTATTCACATTTATTTACAAACAAGTTTCAAATCCACTTTGTCTAACCTTCATCTTCTTCTTTCTTCTCTTCTCTTCTATCCGCAGGTATGTCACAACACTGCACTGGCGTTTGCAACACTGCACCGCAACGATATTGCAACGCTATAATCAATCTACATTGGCATTGCGTCAATGTTGCAATGCTGCAAGTCCGTGTGCGCTCTATGCGCTCCATAGGAGGAAGTAATTAACGCGTTTCTGGTTGGTCGCCGCTTGTTGTCCAATCGCCGTAAAAGGCTCTTGTGACGGTGACTAGATTTTTCCGAGCATTTGGCGCGGCAATCGGTGCCACACCAACCAAATGGTCGCATGCAGCGCATACTACGCTCGCGTTTTGCGGTTTCTTCTGCTTGTTCTTCTTCTCTTGCCACGAATTTCGCACTCAGCCGCTGTGCTCTGTGTATGCCAGCTACGAATGCCATGATTTATTTGCTTTTATGCGCGATTTAGCGTGACTGCGTCGTCTGCGCAGGTGCAACATATACACGCCACTTTGTTGTTGTATGCTTCGCGACTCGTCGATACATCAATCAAAACGGAATTGCGCATTTCAACACCCACCAAAAGCGCTTATGACTGGCGCAACAAGCAGGCCACACATTTGTGGCAGCTAGCTCGAAATCAATGCTATGACAGTTGGTGGCTTGAGAGTCACTCTTCGTTAGGTACGCGACAAAACTATGCTTTTGTACACGAAGCAGCGTGACGAAATTCTTGCACAAAATTTAATTTAACATTGTTGAATTACAAACCAGTAAACAGAGCAGGTTTTCAGGCCCAAAATTAGTTTAATTTGTGTGGTGTGGCTCTGAGTTTAATTTGGAATATTTACTCAAGTAGAGAGCACTTGACATCTCCAGCAAATATTGAGTGGCAAGTGTTTACTTCTTTACTATTTTTTTTATATTTTTTTAATTTTTGTTTTATACTTTTTTTAACTCATGGGTTGAGGAGAAGTTGATAGAATAGTGCAGAAAGAACTAAAACTTTCTATCGATTGGAACTTAAGCAGTGATACTCATGTAGTAATTACATTCAGAGATTCTACCTCGAGCCTCTTATGTGTTTGATTTAAGCGACAAGCCACCTGATTGTATCTTTCAGGGGTGGTGCTAGACTTCGAAAGCATACAAATTGATCGCATAAATACAGAAATCGTAATTCGGAAAGATTAATCTATTAAATGGAATACGAAGAGTGCCATCAAAATACTTAGAAGTTTTAGTCTTTTCCTAAAAAGGGTAACATCTAAATCTCCTAAGTATCTAATGACTGATATTTAATCCACTTAACTTATTAAAATTCGCATAAAACAAACTTTCATATATAAATATTATCAGAAAACATTACACCAGTTATACATAGCTACCATAGATAACTTTTAATAGCATGCAAACCAACTATTAATTCACGAAACTAGTTGTTGTGATGCCGGCGTCTAAAATTATAAACAAACAAGCTGTTGAACAAGCGATCGCCTCATAAAAGTCATATTGAATAGTGCATGTAATTAAAATTAGTTTCCATCTCCTTTTTGTGGCTCGTTTTCGCATTAAGTTTATGCAAAAGCGTGCAGCGCATCGCTGAGCGAATTAATGTCCGAACTAAGTGATAACTTTAGCATTTGTGAAAAGCTATTTAAGCGAGTGATATATGAGGTGGCGTTCCCTTACAACAACTTGAACACAGATATATGTGTTTGAGGATGAGCAACATACTTATGTATAGCAGAATAACTTTCAGTTATGTGAAGCACATGCTCATACACAAACACATATTCGCATTGATGTTATTGATTAATTTGTTATGGAACTATAAACTTATTATTGCTATAGATTTAACAAGCATGTTAATTAATTTATTTAGCTTTTCAGGCAGACGATTTTATCTTCTATTAAAATGAGCTATTAATTCGCTAATAAAGCGGGCCTTTTTAATAGTTATGAACTAGTCGACCGATAAGAAGTCGTGTTAGCAAATTTATAAATTTAGTTTCGATGCGTGTGTAGGCTTTTTAAGATGGTAAAAGTGTGATATTTTTGAATAGTTTGCAGAATAATATGTTAATTTGAGTTCGTTGAATAATAAGGCATATTCATGAGTGGGAAATATAATGCGGCTTATGACTCAGCAGATTTCAGTTGAAACCGCAATGGTTCGAGTAACGAAACACAAATCTTTGACTCATACTAGAGGGTACTTTTATAGGTCAGTTGCTTTGATTCGTGCGGATGGTATATCTGATCTGACATACAAAAATATTAGGTAGTCGAAAAAGACTTTTCGTATTTTGTCAATAGATGTCTTTGCAGTCGTGTATTTCCAGTGCTAACAATCACTTAGTGTCATACCATATAGTGTTGGAAAGGTGAGATTTTAAGCTGCATTTTGCCGAAAAAAAATAAATTCGGGGAAGTTGAAAAAAAGTTACAGCTGTTCAAAAATGTGTGAATATAATGAAGAAATTCGTTATATATTTTGAAATTTATTTATAAAAAAGGATAGAATGCCACACAAGCCAGCAATGAAATTTGTGAAGTTTACGGAGACGACGCTGTATCAGTTCGTGCAGCACAACAATGATTCGCTCGCTTCTGTTCTGGAAATTTCAATTTACACTGATGAAAGTTTTACACTCAAGAAATAATGTCTCTAGCGGAAAAATGGCAAAAGGTGGTCGACCAAAATGGTACACATTTGTTTATTTATTTATTAGTATTAATATAAAAAAAAAGTTGAAGTTTGACTACCAATATAATTAAAAGTGGCAATAGAGCAGAAATTTTACCATATATTTAACGGTCTTTTCAACAGATCCCTACATTCTAAGCTAATATTATGCATATTCAAGCTGTATTTTGCAAAAACATTGCAAAATATGCATATGCCACAGCATCGCTTACAATGCACTTTCTAAAAGTGCGCTGGTGCGTATACGTAACCACTCACTAAGGCATTTGTATATAAAAGTATAATCTGTCTCACATCATCCTCAAAAACACACCTTGCCATCAACACAGCACGCATAATACTTAATTGCATTTAACCCCGCCGCTGGTCGCCTTACCGCTCGTGAGGCACGAGGAAGCGTGCCGCAATGTGTGACACCTAATCTCCCCGACACGCTGTCTGACCAACTAACTAACGCTGTCCGACGGGAAGAAACGCATTCAAGCGCACTGTGACGTGCTTACTTACAGTCATCATATTCCGCGTTTGTTGCCACATCAAACTGCAACAATAACAACAACAGCCGATAACATTGTAAAGCAAAAGTGGAGTACACAGCCACATCACACTGCAACGCTGCTGTGGTGGCTATTGAATAACACTCAGTTGGTATATTGGAGCAATCGTTGGTGGTAGTGGTCAGCAACAACAACAACAAAAGCAATTGCAGCATGGAAAATGAAAGTACTTTTGCGAACTTCTTTATTTGCCGCTTGCCACTCTTCCTGTGTGCAGCCAAATGGGTTCACCGATGCCAATTGACCGCTGCGGCGGCGTCGCTGCTCGCATTTTTCCGGCTTTTGCGAAGCGCGCTCGGTTATTGGCAACGTTCGGCGGTTTATTGTGGCATTATGCTGGCGGCACATTAACACACATTCTCTTTTCGCTTCCTTACAACAAAGCGACCTGCGTGTGTGTGTGTGTGTGAAAATACATGCAAATTCATTGTGTATGCAAATGAGTGCGCGTGCCACCAAATATATGGCCATTTCGCGCGTTCAAATAAAATAAATGCATTTCTGCGGGGCTTCTGCGGATTGGCCGATTACTCGCGCTGGGAAGTCATAAATTTGCAAAGACACACACATAGACACTTGCATATATGTGTTATCGCTATTCAATCAAATGCATGCCACAGCATTGACAATTTAAATGCCTGCGTGTTTGTGCGAATGTGTGTGTGTGTTGCTGCTGCAGCAATCACAATGGAATGGCACTTTAACGCCATGCAACAAGCACAAGTGGCATAATATTTAAGCTCTTTAGCTCGCCTTACCAAGCACACTTAATTTGCATGCCCCGTCTGTGATGCATGGCGACGGATGCCAGCAATTAACAGCCAATCGAATGCCTCCAATTGTCGGACAGCTGGCGCTCAGCCGCAAAAAAACTCACGGAAGCTTGTCAAGCATGTGATCACTTACTAAGATATGTGTGCTTGTGTTTGAATTTCTGTAGAAAATTACATAAAATCATGCAAGCGCTGCCAGTGCTCTACTTATTAATCAGCCGCAGACGGCGGTGTTTCCTCGAACCAATTAAAAGGTGCTTTGGGGCAAATGTGTTAAATATCTTTCAAGTGCTCTTAACAGAATTTATATAGACATATACATACATGTTAGGGTGGTTCAAAACTCAAATAATTTGTGTTGCTTGCTACTCTGAAAATATGTTCTAAGGCAGTCTCTATAAGTATGAGCTCTTAATTGTAAATGAAAGGTCATCTGCCTAGCAGTTTTCTATTTTTTTGAGTTTTGAGTTTGGCTAGAAGTTTTACATATACTCAAACTGGTTCATATTTTCGGAGAAAATTTTATTTAAGCAGCTTCAAAGTAGCATCCACAGTACCCGCCCAACCCATATTTACAAAAAAGAATTATTAAGAGATTTTAAGCTTAATTTTACCAATAGACGATGGTATATCAGTTCGTGTAGCACAAAAATGGATCGCTCGCTTCCGTTCTGGATATTTCGAAATTTCGTTTTACACTGATGCAAGTTTTACATTTATGGAATAATATCTCTAGCAGAAAAATGGCAAAAAGTGATCAACCAAAATGGTGTATATTTGGTTATTTATTTATTAAAATAAGTTGAAGTTTGACTAGAAATACGAAAAGACTTTTCGACTACCCAATATTTGGAGGAAATTTTATTCATTTGGCTGTCTCAGCTTCACAGTATCCTCCACAGTAGCAGCCTAACACATATTTCCAGAGAAAAGGCTTTAGTCACCAAACGCCGTTCCTTATATTGATTAATAATGAGGAAATTGTTATTACTAGAATTTTTAAAGAACCGAACAAACCAAAAACTACAAAAATTACAAATTTGGCTCGAGCTAAAAATGTGCACATCCAACCAAATTTTTCAATTATAATTTATTACAGCAAATTATTACAATTTATTGTAAATCATAAATATTTTATGCCAAATTCCTCTGTTCGGCTAACAGCTCGAGTATTTCAGACACTATAATTACCACTATTGTGTTATGAACAGTTACAAAAATTGTAATGGTCATTTTAGGGTTAATTAAGTACATCATTTAAATGCAATTAAAGCATTCAAAACAAATTAACAGCGCTTTTTTGGCAATACAACAAACACACAGTGCAAATATTTGCAGACACGCCAAGCGGAATAGCGCTGTTACGTTGTTTATGCTGTTATACAAGCAAATATTGCACATAAACACCATTGTCGTGTTAAAGAAATCACTTTTTAAACAATTTTCGGACGATTATAAAATTTCGTCGTAAAATCAAAAAAGCATCAATCTAACTGTAAAAATCAGTAAGTGGGCAACATTGCTTGTCAGCTTAAAACACACATACATACAACCACATGTGGCAATACATTAAACATTTGGCTAAATATAATTTAACTTTACGACTCAAATGTTTAAGTGAATTTTGCTGAGTTTTTTTACAATTTTTCGTTTATTGGTTTATTGTTCACTTTTATTTACTTATCAGCACATTACTGCCGCAAATTAATTAAAGCGCTTTAGGTTTGCCGTTAGCTGTCAAATTCTTTCGCATTTGACATTTTTTAAACGACAACAAGTCCATTTGTATGCAAATATCCGCGCCGGCAATTGTCGTAACAGTTGTCAAGATAAATGGCTTTTTTCCGGTCGCTTACATAACGGCGCACAAATGCGTAGAATCAAGATGTATGTGAGCGCGTGGTACAGCTGTGAAGGCTTGCATTGCAAACAGCTCAGATTTTGTAATGAAATTTGTAGACAGTGCAATGCTGTAACTAGTTTGATTTGGTGTAGTTTCAGATGACTTCATTAGATGTAATTTGTTGCTACTGATGAGTGAGCTTGGCTGCGATAGACTCTTGATCACTTTCACATCAGATTTAAATTGCTCTCAGTTTTCCATTAGAAATATTTTTTTTTTGTTTTTTAATTTTATATTATTAAAAAATTTGTGCTTCCCTGGCATTATTGTGTTTAATTTCACTTTATGTTTGTAATACTTATAGCTTTCAATCATTAGAAAATAATTAGTATAGTTTACTTTAATTTTCGCTTAATTTAATTAAATTTAAAATGTAATATAATTAATTTTTTTAATTTAATTTAATTTTATTTTATTTTATTTAATTTCATTTAATTTCATTTGATTTATTTTAATTTAATTTAATTTTATTTAAAATTTATTTTATTTTATTTTAACTTAACTTTAATTTAATTTACTTTTAATTTAATTTGCTGTAATTTTAATTTATTTTATTTTTTTTT